>NW_027141938.1:0-81703 GCF_036365525.1 Heterodontus francisci
TGGGCCCGAGAGAGAGAGAATAAACCGGGGCCCGAGAGAGAGAGAGAGAATAACCGGGGCCCGAGAGAGAGAGAGAGAATAAACCGGGCCCGAGAGAGAGAGAGAGAATAAACCGGGGCCCGAGAGAGAGAGAGAGAATAAACCGGGGCCCGAGAGAGAGAATAAACCGGGGCCCGAGAGAGAGAGAGAGATTAAACCGGGGCCCGAGAGAGAGAGAGAGAATAAACCGGGGCCCGAGAGAGAGAGAGAATAAACCGGGGCCCGAGAGAGAGAGAGAGAATAAACCGGGGCCCGAGAGAGAGAGAGAGAATAAACCGGGGCCCGAGAGAGAGAGAGAGAATAAACCGGGGCCCGAGAGAGAGAGAGAGAATAAACCGGGGCCCGAGAGAGAGAGAGAGAATAAACCGGGGCCCAGAGAGAGAGAGAGAATAAACCGGGGCCCGAGAGAGAGAGAGAGAATAAACCGGGGCCCGAGAGAGAGAGAGAATAAACCGGGGCCCGAGAGAGAGAGAGAAAATAAACCGGGGCCCGAGAGAGAGAGAGAGAATAAACCGGGGCCAGAGAGAGAGAGAATAAACCGGGCCGAGAGAGAGAGAGAAATAAACCGGGGCCCGAGAGAGAGAGAGAATAAACCGGGGCCCGAGAGAGAGAGAGAATAAACCGGGGCCCGAGAGAGAGAGAGAATAAACCGGGCCCGAGAGAGAGAGAGAAATAAACCGGGGCCCGAGAGAGAGAGAGAAAATAAACGGGCCCAGAGAGAGAGAGAATAACCGGGCCGAGAGAGAGAGAATAAACCGGGGCCCGAGAGAGAGAGAGAATAAACCGGGGCCCGAGAGAGAGAGAGAAATAACCGGGGCCCGAGAGAGAGAGAGAAAATAAACCGGGCCCGAGAGAGAGAGAATAAACCGGGGCCCGAGAGAGAGAGAGAGAATAAACCGGGGCCCAGAGAGAGAGAGAGAATAAACCGGGGCCCAGAGAGAGAGAGAAAATAAACCGGGCCCGAGAGAGAGAGAGAAATAAACCGGGGCCGAGAGAGAGAGAGAATAACCGGGCCCAGAGAGAGAGAATAAACCGGGGGAGAGACCCGAGAGAGAGAGAGAGAATAAACCGGGGCCCAAGAGAGAGAGAGAAATAAACCGGGGCCCGAGAGAGAGAGAGAGAATAAACCGGGGCCCAGAGAGAGAGAGAAATAAACCGGGGCCCGAGAGAGAGAGAGAAATAAACGGGGCCCGAGAGAGAGAGAATAAACCGGGGCCCGAGAGAGAGAGAATAAACCGGGCCGGAGAGAGAGAATAACCGGGGCCGAGGGAGAGAGAGAACGGGCCCGGAGAGAACCGAGAGAGAGAGAATAAACCGGGGCCCGAGAGAGAGAAACGGGGCGAGAGAGAGAAATAAACCGGGGCCCGAGAGAGAGAGAATAAACCGGGGCCCGAGAGAGAGAAGAGAGAATAAACCGGGGCCCGAGAGAGAGATAACCGGGGCCCGAGAGAGAGAGAATAAACCGGGGCCCGAGAGAGAGAGAAATAACCGGGGCCCGAGAGAGAGAGAGAAATAAACCGGGGCCCGAGAGAGAGAGAATAAACGGGGCCGAGAGAGAGAGAGAGAATAAACCGGGGCCCAGAGAGAGAGAGAAATAACCGGGCCCGAGAGACAGAGAGAGAATAAACCGGGGCCCAGAGAGAGAGAAATAAACGGGGCCCGAGAGAGAGAGAGAAAATAAACCGGGGCCCGAGAGAGAGAGAATAAACCGGGGCCCGAGAGAGAGAGAATAAACCGGGGCCCGAGAGAGAGAGAGAGAATAAACCGGGGCCCGAGAGAGAGAAATAAACCGGGGCCCGACGAGAGAGAGAGAAAAGAAACCGGGGCCCGAGAGAGAGAGAATAAACGGGGCCCGAGAGAGAGAATAAACCGGGGCCCAAGAGAGAGAGAGAAAATAAACCGGGGCCCGAGAGAGAGAGAGAGAGAATAAACCGGGGCCCAAGAGAGAGAGAAAATAAACCGGGGCCGAGAGAGAGAGAGAATAAACCGGGGCCCGAGAGAGAGAGAGAGAGAATAAACCGGGGCCCGAGAGAGAGAGAGAGAATAAACGGGGCCCGAGAGAGAGAGAGAGAATAAACCGGGGCCCAAGAGAGAGAGAGAGAATAAACCGGGGCCCGAGAGAGAGAGAAATAAACCGGGGCCCGAGAGAGAGAGAGAGAATAAACCGGGGCCCAAGAGAGAGAGAGAGAATAAACCGGGGCCCGAGAGAGAGAAAATAAACCGGGGCCCAAGAGAGAGAGAGATAAACCGGGGCCTGAGAGAGAGAGAAAATAAACCGGGGCCCAAGAGAGAGAGAGAGAATAAACCGGGGCCCAAGAGAGAGAGAGAATAAACCGGGGCCCGAGAGAGAGAGAGAATAAACCGGGGCCCGAGAGAGAGAGAGAGAATAAACCGGGGCCCGAGAGAGAGAGAGAGAATAGACCGGGGCCCAAGAGAGAGAGAGAGAGAGAATAAACCGGGGCCCGAGAGAGAGAGAGAATAAACCGGGGCTCGAGAGAGAGAGAGAATAAACCGGGGCCCAGAGAGAGAGAAAATAAACCGGGGCCCGAGAGAGAGAGAAAATAAACCGGGGCCCGAGAGAGAGAGAGAGAATAAACCGGGGCCAAGAGAGAGAGAAAATAAACCGGGGCCCGAGAGAGAGAGAGAAATAAACCGGGGCCCGAGAGAGAGAGAATAAACCGGGGCCCGAGAGAGAGAGAGAATAAACCGGGGCCCGAGAGAGAGAGAGAATAAACCGGGGCCCAAGAGAGAGAGAGAATAAACCGGGGCCCGAGAGAGAGAGAGAATAAACCGGGGCCCGAGAGAGAGAGAGAGAATAAACCGGGGCCAAGAGAGAGAGAAATAAACCGGGGCCCGAGAGAGAGAGAGAAATAAACCGGGGCCCGAGAGAGAGAGAATAAACCGGGGCCCGAGAGAGAGAGAGAGAGAATAAACCGGGGCCGAGAGAGAGAGAGAGAATAAACCGCGGCCCGAGAGAGAGAGAGAATAAAACCGGGGCCCAAGAGAGAGAGAGAGAATAAACCGGGGCCCGAGAGAGAGAGAGAATAAACCGGGGCCCCGAGAGAGAGAGAGAATAAACCGGGGCCCGAGAGAGAGAGAGAATAAACCGGGGCCCAAGAGAGAGAGAGAGAATAAACCGGGGCCCAGAGAGAGAGAGAATAAACCGGGCCCGAGAGAGAGAGAGAATAAACCGGGGCCCGAGAGAGAGAGAGAGAATAAACCGGGGCCCGAGAGAGAGAGAGAAAATAAACCGGGGCCCGAGAGAGAGAGAATAAACCGGGGCCCGAGAGAGAGAGAGAATAAACGGGGCCCAAGAGAGAGAGAGAATAAACCGGGGCCCGAGAGAGAGAATAAACCGGGGCCCGAGAGAGAGAGAATAAACCGGGGCCCGAGAGAGAGAGAGAAAATAAACCGGGGCCCGAGAGAGAGAGAATAAACCGGGGCCCGAGAGAGAGAGAATAAACCGGGGCCCGAGAGAGAGAGAGAAAATAAACCGGGGCCGAGAGAGAGAGAATAAACCGGGGCCCGAGAGAGAGAGAGAAATAAACCGGGGCCCCGAGAGAGAGAGAGAAATAAACCGGGGCCGAGAGAGAGAGAGAATAATCGGGGTCCGAGAGAGAGAATAAACGGGGCCCGAGAGAGAGAGAGAGAATAAACCGGGGCCCGAGAGAGAGAGAGAATAAACCGGGGCCCGAGAGAGAGAATAAACCGGGGCCCGAGAGAGAGAGAGAAATAAACCGGGGCCCGAGAGAGAGAGAGAGAATAAACCGGGGCCCGAGAGGAGAATAAACCGGGGCCCGAGAGAGAGAGAAATAAACCGGGGCCCGAGAGAGAGAGAGAGAGAGAATAAACCGGGGCCCGAGAGAGAGGAATAAACCGGGGCCCGAGAGAGAGAGAAAATAAACCGGGGCCCGAGAGAGAGAGAGAGAATAAACCGGGGCCCGAGAGAGAGAATAAACCGGGGCCCGAGAGAGAGAGAGAGAATAAACCGGGGCCCGAGAGAGAGAGAGAGAATAAACCGGGGCCCGAGAGAGAGAGAGAATAAACCGGGGCCCGAGAGAGAGAGAGAATAAACCGGGGCCCGAGAGAGAGAGAGAATAAACCGGGGCCCGAGAGAGAGAGAGAATAAACCGGGCCCGAGAGAGAGAGAGAGAATAACCGGGGCCGAGAGACCGCCGAGAGAGAGAGAGAATAAACCGGGGCCCGAGAGAGAATAACGGGCCGAGAGAGAGAATAAACCGGGGCCCGAGAGAGAGAGAGAGAGAATAAACCGGGGCCCGAGAGAGAGAGAATAACGGGCCCGAGAGAGAGAGAATAAACCGGGGCCCGAGAGAGAGAGAGAATAAACCGGGGCCCGAGAGAGAGAGAGAGAATAAACCGGGCCAAGAGAGAGAGAGAGAATAAACCGGGGCCCGAGAGAGAGAGAATAAACGGGGCCCGAGAGAGAGAGAGAGAATAAACCGGGGCCCAAGAGAGAGAGAGAGAATAAACCGGGGCCCGAGAGAGAGAGAAAATAAACCGGGGCCCAAGAGAGAGAGAGAGAATAAACCGGGGCCGAGAGAGAGAGAAATAAACCGGGGCCCAAGAGAGAGAGAGAGAATAAACCGGGGCCCAAGAGAGAGAGAGAATAAACCGGGGCCCGAGAGAGAGAGAATAACCGGGGCCGAGAGAGAGAGAGAGAATAAACCGGGGCCCGAGAGAGAGAGAGAGAATAAACCGGGGCCCAGAGAGAGAGAGAGAGAGAATAAACCGGGGCCCGAGAGAGAGAGAGAATAAACCGGGGCCCGAGAGAGAGAGAGAATAAACCGGGGCCCAAGAGAGAGAGAAAATAAACCGGGGCCGAGAGAGAGAGAGAAATAACCGGGGCCCGAGAGAGAGAGAGAGAATAAACCGGGGCCCAAGAGAGAGAGAAATAAACCGGGGCCCGAGAGAGAGAGAGAATAAACCGGGGCCCGAGAGAGAGAGAGAATAAACCGGGGCCCGAGAGAGAGAGAGAGAATAAACCGGGGCCCGAGAGAGAGAGAGAGAATAACCGGGGCCCAGAGAGAGAGAGAAATAAACCGGGGCCCGAGAGAGAGAGAGAATAAACCGGGCCCGAGAGAGAGAGAGAATAAACCGGGGCCCGAGAGAGAGAGAAAATAAACCGGGGCCCGAGAGAGAGAGAGAAATAAACCGGGGCCCGAGAGAGAGAGAATAAACCGGGGCCCGAGAGAGAGAGAGAGAATAAACCGGGGCCCAGAGAGAGAGAGAGAATAAACCGGGGCCCGAGAGAGAGAGAATAAACCGGGCCCAAGAGAGAGAGAGAATAAACCGGGCCGAGAGAGAGAGAATAACGGGCCGAGAGAGAGAGAATAAACCGAGAGATAAACCGGGGCCCGAGAGAGAGAGAGAGAATAAACCGGGGCCCAGAGAGAGAGAGAGAGAATAAACCGGGGCCCAGAGAGAGAGAGATAAACCGGGCCCGAGAGAGAGAGAGAATAAACCGGGGCCCGAGAGAGAGAGAGAGAATAACCGGGGCCCGAGAGAGAGAGAGAAATAACCGGGGCCCGAGAGAGAGAGAATAAACCGGGGCCGAGAGAGAGAGAGAATAAACCGGGGCCCAAGAGAGAGAGAGAATAAACCGGGGCCCGAGAGAGAGAGAGAATAAACCGGGGCCCGAGAGAGAGAGAGAATAAACCGGGGCCCGAGAGAGAGAGAGAGAAATAAACCGGGGCCCGAGAGAGAGAGAGAATAAACCGGGGCCCGAGAGAGAGAGAATAAACCGGGGCCCGAGAGAGAGAGAATAAACCGGGGCCCGAGAGAGAGAGAGAGAAATAAACCGGGGCCCGAGAGAGAGAGAGAATAAACCGGGGCCCGAGAGAGAGAGAAAATAAACCGGGGCCCGAGAGAGAGAGAGAAAATAAACCGGGGCCCGAGAGAGAGAGAGAATAAATCGGGCCCCGAGAGAGAGAATAAACCGGGGCCCGAGAGAGAGAGAGAGAATAAACCGGGGCCCGAGAGAGAGAGAGAGAATAAACCGGGGCCCGAGAGAGAGAATAACCGGGGCCCGAGAGAGAGAGAGAAATAACCGGGCCCGAGAGAGAGAGAGAGAATAAACCGGGGCCCGAGAGGAGAATAACCGGGGCCCGAGAGAGAGAGAAATAAACCGGGGCCCGAGAGAGAGAGAGAGAGAGAATAAACCGGGGCCCGAGAGAGAGAATAAACCGGGGCCCGAGAGAGAGAGAAATAAACCGGGGCCCGAGAGAGAGAGAGAGAATAAACCGGGGCCCGAGAGAGAGAATAAACCGGGGCCCGAGAGAGAGAGAGAGAATAAACCGGGGCCCGAGAGAGAGAGAGAATAAACCGGGGCCCGAGAGAGAGAGAGAATAAACCGGGGCCCGAGAGAGAGAGAGAATAAACCGGGGCCCGAGAGAGAGAGAGAATAAACCGGGGCCCGAGAGAGAGAGAGAATAAACCGGGGCCCGAGAGAGAGAGAGAGAATAAACCGGGGCCCGAGAGAGAGAGAGAATAAACCGGGGCCCGAGAGAGAGAGAGAATAAACCGGGGACCGAGAGAGAGGAGAATAAACCGGGGCCCGAGAGAGAGAGAGAGAATAAACCGGGGCCCGAGAGAGAGAATAAACCGGGGCCGAGAGAGAGAGAGAGAATAAACCGGGGCCCGAGAGAGAGAGAGAATAAACCGGGGCCCGAGAGAGAGAATAAACGGGGCCCGAGAGAGAGAGAGAGATAAACCGGGGCCCGAGAGAGAGAATAAACCGGGGCCCGAGAGAGAGAGAATAAACCGGGCCCGAGAGAGAGAGAGAATAAACGGGGCCCGAGAGAGAGAGAGAGAATAAACCGGGGCCCGAGAGAGAGAGAGAGAATAAACCGGGGCCCGAGAGAGAGAGAGAGAATAAACCGGGGCCCGAGAGAGAGAATAAACCGGGGCCCGAGAGAGAGAGAGAGAATAAACTGGGGCCCGAGAGAACGCAGAGAGAGAGAATAAACCGGGGCCCGAGAGAAAGAGAGAGAATAAACCGGGGCCCGAGAGAGAGAGAGAATAAACCGGGGCCCGAGAGAGAGAGAGAATAAACCGGGGCCCGAGAGAGAGAGAGAGAATAAACCGGGGCCCGAGAGAGAGAGAGAATAAACCGGGGCCCGAGAGAGAGAGAGAGAATAAACCGGGGCCCGAGAGAGAGAGAGATAAACCGGGCCGAGAGAGAGAGAGAGAATAAACCGGGGCCCGAGAGAGAGAGAGAATAAACCGGGGCCCGAGAGAGAGAGAGAGAATAAACCGGGGCCCGAGAGAGAGAGAGAGAGAGAATAAACCGGGCCCGAGAGAGAGAATAAACCGGGCCCGAGAGAGAGAGAGAGAATAAACCGGGGCCCGAGAGAGAGAGAGAGAATAAACCGGGGCCCGAGAGAGAGAATAAACCGGGGCCCGAGAGAGAGAGAATAAACCGGGGCCCGAGAGAGAGAGAGAGAATAAACCGGGGCCCGAGAGAGAGAGAGAGAATAAACCGGGGCCCGAGAGAGAGAATAAACCGGGGCCCGAGAGAGAGAGAGAGAATAAACCGGGGCCCGAGAGAGAGAGAGAGAATAAACCGGGGCCCGAAGAGAGAGAATAAACCGGGGCCCGAGAGAGAGAGAGAATAAACCGGGGCCCGAGAGAGAGAGAGAGAATAAACCGGGGCCTCGAGAGAGAGAGAGAGAATAAACCGGGGCCCGAGAGAGAGAGACGCGAGAGAGAGAGAATAAACCGGGGCCGAGAGAGAGAGAATAAACCGGGGCCCGAGAGAGAGAGAGAATAAACCGGGGCCCGAGAGAGAGAGAGAGAATAAACCGGGGCCCGAGAGAGAGAGAGAGAATAAACCGGGGCCCGAGAGAGAGAGAGAATAAACCGGGGCCCGAGAGAGAGAGAGAATAAACCGGGGCCCGAGAGAGAGAGAGAATAAACCGGGGCCCGAGAGAGAGAGAGAAATAAACCGGGGCCCGAGAGAGAGAGAGAATAAACCGGGGCCCGAGAGAGAGAGAGAGAATAAACCGGGGCCCGAGAGAGAGAGAGAGAGAATAAACCGGGGCCCGAGAGAGAGAATAAACCGGGGCCCGAGAGAGAGAGAGAATAAACCGGGGCCCGAGAGAGAGAGAGAAATAAATCGGGGCCCGAGAGAGAGAGAGAATAAACCGGGGCCCGAGAGAGAGAGAGAGAATAAACCGGGGGCCCGAGACAGAGAGAGAGAATAAACCGGGGCCCGAGAGAGAGAGAGAGAGAATAAACCGGGGCCCGAGAGAGAGAATAAACCGGGGCCCGAGAGAGAGAATAAACCGGGGCCCGAGAGAGAGAGAGAATAAACGGGGCCCGAGAGAGAGAGAGAGAATAAACCGGGGCCCGAGAGAGAGAGAGAAATAAACCGGGGCCCGAGAGAGAGAGAGAATAAACCGGGGCCCGAGAGAGAGAGAGAATAAACCGGGGCCCGAGAGAGAGAGAGAGAATAAACCGGGCCCGAGAGAGAGAGAGAGAGAATAAACCGGGGCCCGAGAGAGAGAGAGAAATAAACCGGGGCCCGAGAGAGAGAGAGAGAATAAACCGGGGCCCGAGAGAGAGAGAGAATAAACCGGGGCCCGAGAGAGAGAGAGAGAATAAACCGGGGCCCGAGAGAGAGAATAAACCGGGGCCCGAGAGAGAGAATAACCGGGGCCCGAGAGAGAGAGAGAATAAACCGGGGCCCGAGAGAGAGAGAGAGAGAATAAACCGGGGCCCGAGAGAGGAATAAACCGGGGCCCGAGAGAGAGAGAGAATAAACCGGGGCCCGAGAGAGAGAATAACCGGGGCCGAGAGAGCGAATAAACCGGGGCCCGAGAGAGAGAGAGAATAAACCGGGGCCCGAGAGAGAGAGAATAAACCGGGGCCCGAGAGAGAGAGAGAGAATAAACCGGGGCCCGAGAGAGAGAATAAACCGGGGCCCGAGAGAGAGAATAAACCGGGGCCCGAGAGAGAGAGAGAATAAACCGGGGCCCGAGAGAGAGAGAGAGAATAAACCGGGGCCCGAGAGAGAGAATAAACCGGGGCCGAGAGAGAGAATAAACCGGGCCCGAGAGAGAGAGAGAATAACCGGGGCCCGAGAGAGAGAATAAACCGGGCGCCCGAGAGAGAGAATAAACCGGGGCCCGAGAGAGAGAATAAACCGGGGCCCGAGAGAGAGAGAATAAACCGGGGCCCGAGAGAGAGATAGAATAAACCGGGGCCCGAGAGAGAGAGAGAGAATAAACCGGGGCCCGAGAGAGAGAATAACCGGGCCGAGAGAGAGAATAAACCGGGGCCCGAGAGAGAGAGAATAAACCGGGGCCCGAGAGAGAATAAACCGGGCCCGAGAGAGAGAATAAACCGGGGCCCGAGAGAGAGAGAGAATAAACCGGGGCCCGAGAGAGAGAGAGAGAATAAACCGGGGCCCGAGAGAGAGAGAGAGAGAGAATAACCGGGGCCCGAGAGAGAGAGAGAGAGAGAGAATAAACCGGGCCCGAGAGAGAGAATAAACCGGGGCCCGAGAGAGAGAGAGAATAAACCGGGGCCCGAGAGAGAGAGAGAGAATAAACCGGGGCCCGAGAGAGAGAGAGAGAATAAACCGGGGCCCGAGAGAGAGAGAGAGAATAAACCGGGGCCCGAGAGAGAGAGAGGAATAAACCGGGGCCCGAGAGAGAGAGAGAAATAAACCGGGGCCGAGAGAGAGAGAGAATAAACCGGGGCCCGAGAGAGAGAGAGAGAATAAACCGGGCCCGAGAGAGAGAGAGAGAGAATAAACCGGGGCCCGAGAGAGAGAATAAACCGGGGCCCGAGAGAGAGAGAGAATAAACCGGGGCCGAGAGAGAGAGAGAAATAATCGGGCCCGAGAGAGAGAGAGATAAACCGGGGCCCGAGAGAGAGAGAGAGAATAAACCGGGGCCCGAGACAGAGAGAGAGAATAAACCGGGGCCCGAGAGAGAGAGAGAGAGAATAAACCGGGGCCCGAGAGAGAGAATAAACCGGGGCCCGAGAGAGAGAGAGAATAACCGGGCCCGAGAGAGAGAGAGAGAATAAACCGGGGCCGAGAGAGAGAGAGAGAGAGAATAAACCGGGGCCCGAGAGAGAGAGAGAGAATAAACCGGGGCCCGAGAGAGAGAGAGAATAAACCGGGGCCCGAGAGAGAGAGAGAATAAACCGGGGCCCGAGAGAGAGAGAGAGAATAAACCGGGGCCGAGAGAGAGAGAGAGAATAAACCGGGGCCCGAGAGAGAGAGAGAGAATAAACCGGGGCCCGAGAGAGAGAGAGAAAATAAACCGGGGCCCGAGAGAGAGAGAGAGAATAAACCGGGGCCCGAGAGAGAGAGAGAATAAACCGGGGCCCGAGAGAGAGAGAGAGAATAAACCGGGGCCCGAGAGAGAGAATAAACCGGGGCCCGAGAGAGAGAATAAACCGGGGCCCGAGAGCGAGAGAGAATAAACCGGGGCCCGAGAGAGAGAGAGAGAATAAACCGGGGCCCGAGAGAGGAATAAACGGGGCCCGAGAGAGAGAGAGAATAAACCGGGCCCGAGAGAGAGAGAGAATAAACCGGGGCCCGAGAGAGAGAATAAACCGGGGCCCGAGAGAGAGAGAGAATAAACCGGGGCCCGAGAGAGAGAGAATAAACCGGGGCCCGAGAGAGAGAGAGAGAATAAACCGGGGCCCGAGAGAGAGAGAATAAACCGGGGCCCGAGAGAGAGAATAAACCGGGGCCCGAGAGAGAGAGAATAAACCGGGGCCCGAGAGAGAGAATAAACCGGGGCCGAGAGAGAGAATAAACCGGGGCCCGAGAGAGAGAGAGAATAAACCGGGGCCCGAGAGAGAGAATAACCGGGGCCCGAGAGAGAGAATAAACCGGGGCCCGAGAGAGAGAATAAACCGGGGCCCGAGAGAGAGAGAATAAACCGGGGCCCGAGAGAGAGATAGAATAAACCGGGCCCGAGAGAGAGAGAGAGAATAAACCGGGGCCCGAGAGAGAGAATAAACCGGGCCGAGAGAGAGAATAAACCGGGGCCCGAGAGAGAGAGAATAAACCGGGGCCCGAGAGGAGAGAGAATAAACCGGGGCCCGAGAGAGAGAAACGGGGCCCGAGAGAGAATAAACGGGGCCCGAGAGAGAGAATAAACCGGGGCCCGAGAGAGAGAGAATAAACTGGGGCCCGAGAGAGAGAGAATAAACCGGGGCCCGAGAGAGAGAATAAACCGGGGCCCGAGAGAGAGAGAATAAACCGGGGCCCGAGAGAGAGAATAAACCGGGGCCCGAGAGAGAGAATAAACCGGGGCCCGAGAGAGAGAGAGAATAAACCGGGGCCCGAGAGAGAGAGAGAATAAACCGGGGCCCGAGAGAGAGAGAGAATAAACCGGGGCCCGAGAGAGAGAGAGAATAAACCGGGGCCCGAGAGAGAGAGAGAGAATAAACCGGGGCCCGAGAGAAGAGAATAAACCGGGGCCCGAGAGAGAGAGAGAGAATAAACCCGGGCCCGAGAGAGAGAGAATAAACCGGGCCCGAGAGAGAGAGAATAACCGGGCCCGAGAGAGAGAGAGAGAATAAACCGGGCCCGAGAGAGAGAATAACCGGGGCCCGAGAGAGAGAGAATAAACCGGGGCCCGAGAGAGAGAGAGAGAATAAACCGGGGCCCGAGAGAGAGAATAAACCGGGGCCCGAGAGAGAGAATAAACCGGGGCCCGAGAGAGAGAGAGAGAATAAACCGGGGCCCGAGAGAGAGAATAAACCGGGGCCCGAGAGAGAGAGAATAAACCGGGGCCCGAGAGAGAGAATAAACCGGGGCCCGAGAGAGAGAATAAACCGGGGCCCGAGAGAGAGAATAAACCGGGGCCCGAGAGAGAGAATAAACCGGGGCCCGAGAGAGAGAATAAACTGGGGCCCGAGAGAGAGAATAAACCGGGGCCCGAGAGAGAGAGAGAATAAACCGGGGCCCGAGAGAGAGAGAGAATAAACCGGGGCCCGAGAGAGAGAGAGAGAATAAACCGGGGCCCGAGAGAGAGAGAGAATAAACCGGGGCCCGAGAGAGAGAATAAACCGGGGCCCGAGAGAGAGAGAGAGAATAAACCGGGGCCCGAGAGAGAGAATAAACCGGGGCCCGAGAGAGAGAGAATAAACCGGGGCCCGAGAGAGAGAATAAACCGGGGCCCGAGAGAGAGAATAAACCGGGGCCCGAGAGAGAGAATAAACCGGGGCCCGAGAGAGAGAGAATAAACCGGGGCCCGAGAGAGAGAATAAACCGGGGCCCGAGAGAGAGAGAATAAACCGGGGCCCGAGAGAGAGAATAAACCGGGGCCCGAGAGAGAGAATAAACCGGGGCCCGAGAGAGAGAGAATAAACCGGGGCCCGAGAGAGAGAGAGAGAATAAACCGGGGCCCGAGAGAGAGAGAATAAACCGGGGCCCGAGAGAGAGAGAGAGAATAAACCGGGGCCCGAGAGAGAGAGAGAGAATAAACCGGGGCCCGAGAGAGAGAGAGAGAATAAACCGGGGCCCGAGAGAGAGAGAGAAAATAAACCGGGGCCCGAGAGAGAGAGAGAGAATAAACCGGGGCCCGAGAGAGAGAGAGAATAAACCGGGGCCCGAGAGAGAGAGAGAGAATAAACCGGGGCCCGAGAGAGAGAATAAACCGGGGCCCGAGAGAGAGAATAAACCGGGGCCCGAGAGAGAGAGAGAATAAACCGGGGCCCGAGAGAGAGAGAGAGAATAAACCGGGGCCCGAGAGAGAGAATAAACCGGGGCCCGAGAGAGAGAGAGAATAAACCGGGGCCCGAGAGAGAGAATAAACCGGGGCCCGAGAGAGAGAATAAACAGGGGCCCGAGAGAGAGAGCGAATAAACCGGGGCCCGAGAGAGAGAGAGAGAATAAACCGGGGCCCGAGAGAGAGAGAGAGAGAGAGAATAAACCGGGGCCCGAGAGAGAGAATAAACCGGGGCCCGAGAGAGAGAGAGAGAATAAACCGGGGCCCGAGAGAGAGAATAAACCGGGGCCCGAGAGAGAGAATAAACCGGGGCCCGAGAGAGAGAGAATAAACCGGGGCCCGAGAGAGAGAATAAACCGGGGCCCGAGAGAGAGAATAAACCGGGGCCCGAGAGAGAGAATAAACCGGGGCCCGAGAGAGAGAATAAACTGGGGCCCGAGAGAGAGAATAAACCGGGGCCCGAGAGAGAGAGAGAATAAACCGGGGCCCGAGAGAGAGAGAGAGAGAATAAACCGGGGCCCGAGAGAGAGAGAGAAAATAAACCGGGGCCAGAGAGAGAGAATAAACCGGGGCCAGAGAGAGAGAGAGAGAGAGAATAAACCGGGGCCCGAGAGAGAGAGAGAATAAACCGGGGCCCGAGAGAGAGAGAGAATAAACCGGGGCCCGAGAGAGAGAGAGAATAAACCGGGGCCCGAGAGAGAGAGAGAGAGAGAGAGAATAAACCGGGGCCCGAGAGAGAGAGAGAAAATAAACCGGGGCCCGAGAGAGAGAGAGAATAAACCGGGGCCCGAGAGAGAGAGAGAATAAACCGGGGCCCGAGAGAGAGAGAGAAAATAAACCGGGGCCCGAGAGAGAGAGAGAGAGAATAAACCGGGGCCCGAGAGAGAGCGAGAATAAACCGGGGCCCGAGAGAGAAAATAAACCGGGGCCCGAGAGAGAGAGAGAATAAACCGGGGCCCGAGAGAGAGAATAAACCGGGGCCCGAGAGAGAAAATAAACCGGGGCCCGAGAGAAAGAGAGAATAAACCGGGGCCCGAGAGAGAGAGAGAGAGAGAATAAACCGGGGCCCGAGAGAGAGAGAGAGAATAAACCGGGGCCCGAGAGAGAGAATAAACCGGGGCCCGAGAGAGAGAGAGAATA
Source organism: Heterodontus francisci (assembly GCF_036365525.1). NCBI lineage: Eukaryota > Metazoa > Chordata > Chondrichthyes > Heterodontiformes > Heterodontidae > Heterodontus > Heterodontus francisci. The sequence continues at coordinate 13,896 of NW_027141938.1, forward strand.
AACCGGGGCCCGAGAGAGAGAGAGAAAATAAACCGGGGCCCGAGAGGGAGAGAGAATAAACCGGGGCCCGAGAGAGAGAGAGAATAACCCGGGGCCTGAGAGAGAGAGAGAGAATAAACCGGGGCCCGAGAGAGAGAGAGAATAAACCGGGGCCCGAGAGAGAGAGAGAATAAACCGGGGCCCGAGAGAGAGAGAGAACAAACCGGGGCCCGAGAGAGAGAGAGAAAATAAACCGGGGCCCGAGAGAGAGAGAGAGAGAATAAACCGGGGCCCGAGAGAGAGAGAGAAAATAAACCGGGGCCCGAGAGAGAATAAACCGGGGCCCGAGAGAGAGAGAGAATAAACCGGGGCCCGAGAGAGAGAGAGAGAATAAACCGGGGCCCGAGAGAGAGAATAAACCGGGGCCCGAGAGAGAGAGAATAAACCGGGGCCCGAGAGAGAGAGAGAATAAACCGGGGCCCGAGAGAGAGAGAGAGAATAAACCGGGGCCCGAGAGAGAGAGAGAATAAACCGGGGCCCGAGAGAGAGAATAAACCGGGGCCCGAGAGAGAGAATAAACCGGGGCCCGAGAGAGAGAGAATAAACCGGGGCCCGAGAGAGAGAGAGAATAAACCGGGGCCCGAGAGAGAGAGAAAATAAACCGGGGCCCGAGAGAGAGAGAGAAAATAAACCGGGGCCCGAGAGAGAGAGAGAGAATAAACCGGGGCCCGAGAGAGAGAATAAACCGGGGCCCGAGAGAGAGAGAGAGAATAAACCGGGGCCCGAGAGAGAGAATAAACCGGGGCCCGAGAGAGAGAGAGAGAGAGAATAAACCGGGGCCCGAGAGAGAGAGAGAGAATAAACCGGGGCCCGAGAGAGAGAGAGAGAATAAACCGGGGCCCGAGAGAGAGAGAGAGAGAATAAACCGGGGCCCGAGAGAGAGAGAGAGAATAAACCGGGGCCCGAGAGAGAGAGAGAAAATAAACCGGGGCCCGAGAGAGAGAATAAACCGGGGCCCGAGAGAGAGAGAGAATAAACCGGGGCCCGAGAGAGAGAGAAAATAAACCGGGGCCCGAGAGAGAGAATAAACCGGGGCCCGAGAGAGAGAGAGAAAATAAACCGGGGCCCGAGAGAGAGAGAGAGAATAAACCGGGGCCCGAGAGAGAGAATAAACCGGGGCCCGAGAGAGAGAGAGAGAATAAACCGGGGCCCGAGAGAGAGAGAGAATAAACCGGGGCCCGAGAGAGAGAGAGAGAATAAACCGGGGCCCGAGAGAGAGAGAGAAAATAAACCGGGGCCCGAGAGAGAGAATAAACCGGGGCCCGAGAGAGAGAGAGAATAAACCGGGGCCCGAGAGAGAGAGAAAATAAACCGGGGCCCGAGAGAGAGAATAAACCGGGGCCCGAGAGAGAGAGAGAAAATAAACCGGGGCCCGAGAGAGAGAGAGAGAATAAACCGGGGCCCGAGAGAGAGAATAAACCGGGGCCCGAGAGAGAGAGAGAGAATAAACCGGGGCCCGAGAGAGAGAGAGAGAGAGAGAATAAACCGGGGCCCGAGAGAGAGAGAGAGAATAAACCGGGGCCCGAGAGAGAGAATAAACCGGGGCCCGAGAGAGAGAGAGAGAATAAACCGGGGCCCGAGAGAGAGAATAAACCGGGGCCCGAGAGAGAGAGAGAGAATAAACCGGGGCCCGAGAGAGAGAGAGAATAAACCGGGGCCCGAGAGAGAGAGAGAATAAACCGGTGCCCGAGAGAGAGAGAGAGAATAAACCGGGGCCCGAGAGAGAGAATAAACCGGGGCCCGAGAGAGAGAGAGAATAAACCGGGGCCCGAGAGAGAGAGAGAATAAACCGGGGCCCGAGAGAGAGAGAGAGAATAAACAGGGGCCCGAGAGAGAGAGAAAATAAACCGGGGCCCGAGAGAGAGAGAGAATAAACCGGGGCCCGAGAGAGAGAGAGAATAAACCGGGGCCCGAGAGAGAGAGAATAAACCGGGGCCTGAGAGAGAGAGAGAATAAACCGGGGCCAGAGAGAGAGAGAGAATAAACCGGGGCCAGAGAGAGAGAGAGAATAAACTGGGGCCCGAGAGAGAGAATAAACCGGGGCCCGAAAGAGAGAATAAACCGGGGCCCGTGAGAGAGAGAAAATAAACCGGGGCCCGAGAGAGAGAGAGAATAAACCGGGGCCCGAGAGAGAGAATAAACTGGGGCCCGAGAGAGAGAGAAAATAAACCGGGGCCCGAGAGAGAGAGAGAATAAACCGGGGCCCGAGAGAGAGAGAGAATAAACCGGGGCCCGAGAGAGAGAATAAACCGGGGCCCGAGAGAGAGAGAGAGAGAATAAACCGGGGCCCCGAGAGAGAGAGAAAATAAACCGGGGCCCGAGAGAGAGAATAAACCGGGGCCCGAGAGAGAGAGAGAGAATAAACCGGGGCCCGAGAGAGAGAATAAACCGGGGCCCGAGAGAGAGAGAATAAACCGGGGCCCGAGAGAGAGAGAGAATAAACCGGGGCCCGAAAGAGAGAGAGAGAATAAACCGGGGCCCGAGAGAGAGAGAATAAACCGGGGCCCGACAGAGAGAGAGAATAAACCGGGGCCCGAGAGAGAGAGAGAGAATAAACCGGGGCCCGAGAGAGAGAGAGAATAAACCGGGGCCCGAGAGAGAGAATAAACCGGGGCCCGAGAGAGAGAGAGAATAAACCGGGGCCCGAGAGAGAGAGAGAGAATAAACCGGGGCCCGAGAGAGAGAGAGAATAAACCGGGGCCCGAGAGAGAGAGAGAGAATAAACCGGGGCCCGAGAGAGAGAGAGAGAGAGAGAATAAACCGGGGCCCGAGAGAGAGAGAGAATAAACCGGGTTCCGAGAGAGAGAGAGAATAAACCGGTGCCCGAGAGAGAGAGAATAAACCGGGGCCCGAGAGAGAGAGAGAGAATAAACCGGGGCCCGAGAGAGAGAGAGAGAATAAACCGGGGCCCGAGAGAGAGAGAGAGAGAATAAACCGGGGCCCGTGAGAGAGAATAAACTGGGGCCCGAGAGAGTGAATAAACCGGGGCCCGAGAGAGAGAGAGAATAAACCGGGGCCCGAGAGAGAGAGAAAATAAACCGGGGCCCGAGAGAGAGAGAAAATAAACCGGGGCCCGAGAGAGAGAGAGAATAAACCGGGGCCCGAGAGAGAGAGAGAATAAACCGGGGCTCCGAGAGAGAGAGAATAAACCGGGGCCCGAGAGAGAGAAATAAACCAGGACCCGAGAGAGAGAATAAACCGGGGCCCGAGAGAGAGAGAGAATAAACCGGGGCCCGAGAGAGAGAATAAACCGGGGCCCGAGAGAGAGAGAGAGAATACACCGGGGCCCGAGAGAGAGAATAAACCGGGGCCCGAGAGAGAGAATAAACCGGGGCCCAAGAGAGAGAATAAACCGGTGCCCGAGAGAGAGAATAAACCGGGGCCCGAGAGAGAGAATAAACCGGGGCCCGAGAGAGAGAGAATAAACCGGGGCCCCGAGAGAGAGAGAATAAACCGGGGCCCGAGAGAGAGAATAAACCGGGGCCCTGGAGAGAGAAATAAACCGGGGACCCGAGAGAGAGAATAAACCGGGGCCCCGAGAGAGAGAGAATAAACCGGGGCCCCGAGAGAGAGAGAATAAACCGGGGCCCGAGAGAGAGAGAGAGAATAAACCGGGGCCCAAGAGAGAGAAATAAACCAGGACCCGAGAGAGAGAATAAACCGGTGCCCAAGAGAGAGAGAGAATAAACCGGGGCCCGAGAGAGAGAATAAACCGGGTCCCGAGAGAGAGAATAAACCGGGCCCCGAGAGAGAGAATAAACCGGGCCCCGAGAGAGAGAATAAACCGGGCCCCGAGAGAGAGAATAAACCGGGGCCCGAGAGAGAGGGAGAGAATAAACCGGGGCCCGAGAGAGAGAGAGAGAGAATAAACCGGGGCCCGAGAGAGAGAATAAACTGGGCCTGGTTCCTGAGAGAGAGTAAACCGGGCCCAGTCCCTCAGACAGAGAGAATAAACAGGTGAGGTGAGAGTGACTGCCCTTGACATCAAGGCAGCATTTGACTGAGTATGGCATCAAGGAGCCCTTGCAAAACTGGAGTCAATGGGAATCAGGGGGAAAACTCTCCGCTGGCCGGAGTCATACCTAAAGTAAAGGAAGATGTTTGTGGTTGTTGGAGGTCAATCTGAGCTCCAGGACATCACTGCAGGAGTTCCTCAGGGTAGTGTCCGAGGCCCAACCACCTTCAGCTGCTTCATCAATGACCTTCCTTCAATCATAAGGTCAGAAGTGGGGATGTTCGCTGATGATCGCACAATGTTCAGCACCATTCGAGACTCCTCAGATACTGAAGCAGTCGGTGTAGAAATGCAGCAAGACCTGGACAATATCCAGGCTTGGGCTGATAAGTGGCAAGTAACATTCATGCCACACAAGTGCCAGACAATGACCATCTCCAACAAGAGAGAATCTAACCATCTCCCCTTGACTTTCAACGGCATAACCATCGCTGAATCCCCCACTATCAACATTCTAGGGGCCACCATTGACCAGAAACTGAACTGGAATTGCCATATAAATACCGTGGCTACAAGGGCAAGTCAGAGGCTAGGAATCCTGAGGTGAGTAACTCACCTCCTGACTCCCCAAAGCCTGTCCACCATCCACAAGGCACAAGTCAGGAGTGTGATGGAATACTCTCCACTTGCCTGGATGGGTGCAGCTCCAACAACACTCAAGAAGCTCGACACCATCCAGGACAAAGCAGCCCGCTTGATTGGCAACCCATCCACAAACATTCACTCCCTCCACCGCCGACACACAGTGGCAGCAGTGTGTACCATCTACAAGATGCACTGCAGCGACTCACCAAGGCTCCTTCGACATCACCTTCCCAACCTGCGACCTCTCCCACCTAGAAGGACAAGGGTAGCAAATGCATGGGAACACCACCACCTGCAAGTTCCCCTCCAAGTCACACACCATCCTGACTTGGAACTATATCGCCGTTCCTTCACTGACATTGGGTCAAAATCCTGGAACTCCCTTCCTAACAGCACTGTGGGTATACCTACTGCAAGTGGACTGCAGCGGTTCAAGAAGGCAGCTCACCACCACCTTCTCAAGGGCAATTAGGGATGGGCAATAAATGCTGGCCTAGCCAGCGACGCCTGCATCCCTGAATGAATTTTAAAAAACCCAGTCCCTCAGAGAGAGAATAAACCGGACTCAGTCCTGCAGAGAGAAAATAACCCGGGCCCAGTCCCTCAGAGAGAGAATAAACCGGGCCCAGTACCTCAGAGAGAGAGAATAAACCGGGCCCAGTCCCTCAGAGAATAAACCGGGCCCAGTCCCTCAGAGAGAAAATAACCCGGGCCCAGTCCCTCAGAGAGAGAGAATAAACCGGGCTCAGTCCCTCAGAGAGAGAATAAACCGGGCCCAGTCCCTCAGAGAGAGAGAATAAACCGGGCCCAGTCCCTCAGAGAGAGAATAAACCAGGCCCAGTCCCTCAGAGAGAGAATAAACCGGGCCCAGTACCTCAGAGAGAGAGAATAAACCGGGCCCAGTCCCTCAGAGAGAGAATAAACCGGGCCCAGTACCTCAGAGAGAGAGAATAAACCAGGCCCAGTCCCTCAGAGAGAGAATAAACCGGGCCCAGTACCTCAGAGAGAGAGAATAAACCAGGCCCAGTCCCTCAGAGAGAGAATAAACCGGGCCCAGTACCTCAGAGAGAGAGAATAAACCGGGCCCAGTACCTCAGAGAGAAAATAACCCGGGCCCAGTCCCTCAGAGAGAGAGAATAAACCGGGCCCAGTCCTTCAGAGAGAAAATAACCCGGGCCCAGTCCCTCAGAGAGAGAGAATAAACTGGGCCCAGTCCTTCAGAGAGAAAATAACCCGGGCCCAGTCCCTCAGAGAGAGAGAATAAACCGGGCCCAGTCCCTCAGAGAGAGAGAATAAACCGGGCCCAGTACCTCAGAGAGAAAATAACCCGGGCCCAGTCCCTCAGAGAGAGAGAATAAACCGGGCCCAGTCCTTCAGAGAGAAAATAACCCGGGCCCAGTCCCTCAGAGAGAGAGAATAAACCGGGCCCAGTCCCTCAGAGAGAGAGAATAAACCGGGCCCAGTCCCTCAGAGAGAAAATAACCCGGGCCCAGTCCCTCAGAGAGAGAGAATAAACCGGGCCCAGTCCCTCAGAGAGAGAATAAACCGGGCCCAGTCCCTCAGAGAGAGAGAATAAACCGGGCCCAGTCCCTCAGAGAGAGAGAATAAACCGGGCCCAGTCCCTCAGAGAGAGAATAAACCAGGCCCAGTCCCTCAGAGAGAGAATAAACCGGGCCCAGTACCTCAGAGAGAGAGAATAAACCGGGCCCAGTCCCTCAGAGAGAGAATAAACCGGGCCCAGTACCTCAGAGAGAGAGAATAAACCAGGCCCAGTCCCTCAGAGAGAGAATAAACCAGGCCCAGTCCCTCAGAGAGAGAATAAACCGGGCCCAGTACCTCAGAGAGAGAGAATAAACCGGGCCCAGTACCTCAGAGAGAAAATAACCCGGGCCCAGTCCCTCAGAGAGAGAGAATAAACCGGGCCCAGTCCTTCAGAGAGAAAATAACCCGGGCCCAGTCCCTCAGAGAGAGAGAATAAACTGGGCCCAGTCCTTCAGAGAGAAAATAACCCGGGCCCAGTCCCTCAGAGAGAGAGAATAAACCGGGCCCAGTCCCTCAGAGAGAGAGAATAAACCGGGCCCAGTACCTCAGAGAGAAAATAACCCGGGCCCAGTCCCTCAGAGAGAGAGAATAAACCGGGCCCAGTCCTTCAGAGAGAAAATAACCCGGGCCCAGTCCCTCAGAGAGAGAGAATAAACCGGGCCCAGTCTCTCAGAGAGAGAGAATAAACCGGGCCCAGTCCCTCAGAGAGAAAATAACCCTGGCCCAGTCCCTCAGAGACAGAGAATAAACCGGGCCCAGTCCCTCAGAGAGAGAATAAACCGGGCCCAGTCCCTCAGAGAGAGAGAATAAACCGGGCCCAGTCCCTCAGAGAGAGAGAATAAACCGGGCCCAGTCCCTCAGAGAGAGAATAAACCAGGCCCAGTCCCTCAGAGAGAGAATAAACCGGGCCCAGTACCTCAGAGAGAGAGAATAAACCGGGCCCAGTCCCTCAGAGAGAGAATAAACCGGGCCCAGTACCTCAGAGAGAGAGAATAAACCAGGCCCAGTCCCTCAGAGAGAGAATAAACCGGGCCCAGTACCTCAGAGAGAGAGAATAAACCAGGCCCAGTCCCTCAGAGAGAGAATAAACCGGGCCCAGTACCTCAGAGAGAGAGAATAAACCGGGCCCAGTACCTCAGAGAGAAAATAACCCGGGCCCAGTCCCTCAGAGAGAGAGAATAAACCGGGCCCAGTCCTTCAGAGAGAAAATAACCCGGGCCCAGTCCCTCAGAGAGAGAGAATAAACTGGGCCCAGTCCTTCAGAGAGAAAATAACCCGGGCCCAGTCCCTCAGAGAGAGAGAATAAACCGGGCCCAGTCCCTCAGAGAGAGAGAATAAACCGGGCCCAGTACCTCAGAGAGAAAATAACCCGGGCCCAGTCCCTCAGAGAGAGAGAATAAACCGGGCCCAGTCCTTCAGAGAGAAAATAACCCGGGCCCAGTCCCTCAGAGAGAGAGAATAAACCGGGCCCAGTCCCTCAGAGAGAAAATAACCCGGGCCCAGTCCCTCAGAGAGAGAGAATAAACCGGGCCCAGTCCCTCAGAGAGAGAATAAACCGGGCCCAGTCCCTCAGAGAGAGAGAATAAACCGGGCCCAGTACCGCAGAGAGAAAATAACCCGGGCCCAGTCCCTCAGAGAGAGAGAATAAACTGGGCCCAGTCCCTCAGAGAGAGAGAATAAACCGGGCCCAGTCCCTCAGAGAGAGAGAATAAACCGGGCCCAGTCCCTCAGAGAGAGAGAATAAACCGGGCCCAGTACCTCAGAGAGAGAGAATAAACCGGGCCCAGTACCTCAGAGAGAAAATAACCCGGGCCCAGTCCCTCAGAGAGAGAGAATAAACCGGGCCCAGTCCTTCAGAGAGAAAATAACCCGGGCCCAGTCCCTCAGAGAGAGAGAATAAACTGGGCCCAGTCCCTCAGAGAGAAAATAACCCGGGCCCAGTCCCTCAGAGAGAGAGAATAAACCGGGCCCAGTCCCTCAGAGAGAGAATAAACCGGGCCCAGTCCCTCAGAGAGAGAGAATAAACTGGACCCAGTCCCTCAGAGAGAAAATAACCCGGGCCCAGTCCCTCAGAGAGAGAGAATAAACCGGGCCCAGTCCCTCAGAGAGAGAATAAACCGGGCCCAGTCCCTCAGAGAGAGAATAAACCGGGCCCAGTCCCTCAGAGAGAGAGAATAAACCGGGCCCAGTCCCTCAGAGAGAATAAACCGGGCCCAGTCCCTCAGAGAGAGAGAATAAACCGGGCCCAGTCCCTCAGAGAGAAAATAACCCGGGCCCAGTCCCTCAGAGAGAGAGAATAAACCGGGCCCAGTCCCTCAGAGAGAAGATAACCCGGGCCCAGTCCCTCAGAGAGAGAGAATAAACCGGGCCCAGTCCCTCAGAGAGAGAATAAACCGGGCCCAGTCCCTCAGAGAGAGAATAAACCGGGCCCTGTCCCTCAGAGAGAAAATAACCCGGGCCCAGTCCCTCAGAGAGAGAGAATAAACCGGGCCCAGTCCCTCAGAGAGAGAGAATAAACCGGGCCCAGTCCCTCAGAGAGAGAATAAACCGGGCCCAGTCCCTCAGAGAGAGAATAAACCGGGCCCAGTCCTTCAGAGAGAGAATAAACCGGGCCCAGTCCCTCAGAGAGAGAGAATAAACCGGGCCCAGTCCCTCAGAGAGAGAGAATAAACCGGGCCCAGTCCCTCAGAGAGAGAATAAACCGGGCCCAGTCCCTCAGAGAGAGAATAAACCGGGCCCAGTCCCTCAGAGAGAATAAACCGGGCCCAGTCCCTCAGAGAGAGAATAAACCGGGCCCAGTCCCTCAGAGAGAAAATAACCCGGGCCCAGTCCCTCAGAGAGAGAGAATAAACCGGGCTCAGTCCCTCAGAGAGAGAGAATAAACCGGGCCCAGTCCCTCAGAGAGAGAGAATAAACCGGGCCCAGTCCCTCAGAGAGAGAGAATAAACCGGGCCCAGTCCCTCAGAGAGAGAGAATAAACCGGGCCCAGTCCCTCAGAGAGAGAGAATAAACCGGGCCCAGTCCCTCAGAGAGAAAATAACCCGGGCCCAGTCCCTCAGAGAGAGAGAATAAACCGGGCCCAGTCCCTCAGAGAGAGAATAAACTGGGCCCAGTCCCTCAGAGAGCAAATAACCCGGGCCCAGTCCCTCAGAGAGAGAGAATAAACCGGGCCCAGTCCTTCAGAGAGAAAATAACCCGGGCCCAGTCCCTCAGAGAGAGAGAATAAACCGGGCCCAGTCCCTCAGAGAGAGAATAAACCGGGCCCAGTCCCTCAGAGAGAGAGAATAAACCGGGCCCAGTCCCTCAGAGAGAGAATAAACCGGGCCCAGTCCCTCAGAGAGAGAATAACCCGGGCCCAGTCCCTCAGAGAGAGAATAAACCGGGCCCAGTCCCTCAGAGAGAGAGAATAAACCGGGCCCAGTCCCTCAGAGAGAGAATAAACCGGGCCCAGTCCCTCAGAGAGAGAATAACCCGGGCCCAGTCCCTCAGAGAGAGAGAATAAACCGGGCCCAGTCCCTCAGAGAGAGAATAAACCGGGCCCAGTCCCTCAGAGAGAGAGAATAAACCGGGCCCAGTCCCTCAGAGAGAGAGAATAAACCGGGCCCAGTCCCTCAGAGAGAGAGAATAAACCGGGCCCAGTCCCTCAGAGAGAAAATAACCCGGGCCCAGTCCCTCAGAGAGAGAGAATAAACCGGGCCCAGTCCCTCAGAGAGAGAGAATAAACCGGGCCCAGTCCCTCAGAGAGAGAATAAACCGGGCCCAGTCCCTCAGAGAGAGAATAAACCGGGCCCAGTCCCTCAGAGAGAGAGAATAAACCCGACCCAGTCCCTCAGAGTGAATATAAATCCAGCCCAGTCACTAACAGATAGCAGAGCCATCCCACTCCCCCGCTTGATCTCCATAGCCCTGCAAGTTTATTTCCCTCAAGTGCTCATCCAATTTCCTTTTGAAATCATTCATTATCTCCGTTTCAACCACCCTTGTGGGCACCGAGTTCCAGATTATTACCACTCACTGCGTAAAAAATGTATTCCTCATATCCCCCTGCATCTCTTGCCCAAAACCTTCAATCTGTGTCAGCTGGTCCTTGTAACGTCAGTTAATGGGAACAGTTTTTCCTTGTCTAACTTATCTATGCCTGACATAATCTTGTACATCTTGTTACGACCAGGTGTCTTTTACTGTCTTCACCTGGTCTTATTATAACAGGGTTTAATTTTTAAACACACTGTGTTTTGAGCTCTCCCTTTGTGAATTCTTGTTCACAGCTTTCCAATTATAAGGCAAAGAAATGAGCATAAACAGTCTTCCTTAGGTTTAAAGAAAGAAAGTTAAATTTATTAAACCTTAAACTTAAACTCTCATACGGTTCACGCCTGTGGATATACAACGCTCCCACGCTAGCATGCACGCGTGATACTCACATGCAAGTAGGGACAGAAAAGAGCAGAAGAAAAATAAGATGGAGAGGTTTGAGGCAGTCTCTAAAGGGGGTTTCTTGTTACTGTTTCTGGGTTTCCAGCTCGCCGTAGAGTCCTTAATTGTAGACAGCTCTTACTTTTCGTTGGGGCCCAGTATTCTTCTTAAACCTTGTTCACTGTAGGAGACCTTTCTCTTTTGGGGTTCATATGTCTTCAATGGTTGCCGAAACTGCTGAGAGCGAGATGAGAGCAGACAGGAGAGAGGTGTTCTCAGCCCAGGAGAAAAGTGCTTTCTGATTTCTTTCCCTGTTGGAAGTTCAAATTCAAAAGAACTCCCAACAGTCAGTCAGTCATGTGACTAAAACTGGCCTGACCACTTCTGCGTATTGGGGAAGCAACGACTGGGTCCCCTTGTTCCAACACTGTCTGTTACTATGCAAATGTCTTTCCAGTCGGGCTTGCAGTTTTAAGTTTTAATGTTCATGTGGCGAAATAATGTGTGCCTCAGTCTCGGCAGGTGGGAGGCTTGCCTGACAACCTCTATCAAATCTGCCCTCAATCTCCTTTGCTCCAAGAAGAACAACCCCAGCTTTTCCAACCTAACCTTGTAGCTAAAATCCTTCATCTCTGGAACCATTCTGGTAAATCTCCTCTACACCCTATCAAGGACCCTCACATTCTTCCTAAAGTGTGGTGACCAGAACTGGGCAAAATGTAGGGAATGTGGCAGCCAATTTTCACACAGCAAGATCCCAGTAGGGAAGGGTGTGTTTGTAAATTGCCGCAGCCCCGTTCTCCAACCTTCCAAAGAACAGGATAAAAATGGAGAAAGCTTGAATGGTCTTCAGAACTCAAAGCTGATGTCTGCAGAATGCTGGAGCTGCTACAGTACCAGGCAAAAGATGGGCAACAACAATCTGCATTTATATAGTGCATTTAATGTAGTAAAACATCACAAGAAACTTCACAGGAGTGTTATCAGATAGCAATTTACACAGAGCCACATAAAGTGATATTAGAGCAAGTGCCCAAAAGCTCAGTCAAAGAGGTAGGTTTTAAGGAGCATCTTAAAGGAGAGAGAGGGGCGGAGAGATTAAGGCAGGAAATTCCAGAGCTTAGGGCCCAGGCACCTGAAGGTGTGGCCGCCAGTGGTGCAGTGAATAAAATCGGGGATGCTTAAGAGGCCAGAATTAGAGGGGCACTGAGATCTCGGAGGGTTGTGGGACTGGAGGAAATTATGGAGGTCGGGAGAGGTGAGGCCATGGAGAGATTTGAAAACAAGGATGAGAATTTTAAATTGAGGCATTGCTGGAGTGGGAGCCAGTGTAGGTCAGCGAGCACAAGATATGATGGGTGAACGGGACTCAGTGCGAGTTAGGACAAGGGCAGCAGAGTTTTGGACGACTTCAAGTTTACGGAGCATGGAAGATGAGAGACCAGGAGAGCATTGGAATAGTCGATTCTGGAAGTAACAAAGGCATATAAAAAGATCAAAAGGTGTACATAGTTCAAGATAGTAGCAGATGGAGAGAAGTTTCCTATTACAGAGATCTGATGAAAGGTCACACCAGAAGCATTATCCTGTCTTTTTGTGTTACCAGCATTTGTGTTTTTGGATTTATAAACCGTCTTTTATGTTTAAACACAGATTGAATAGAAATCAACCAATATTGAAATTGATATCAAACTTCTGTGACATAGCAACTCACCAGGACATGTAGAACACGACAGCCTGTGACTCAGGAGAAAAGGCAGGTTAATTTCAGTGTAAAACTCTTGGGAAGAATTGAAAGCTGAAACATAAGCAAAACGCCAAATATTGTAAACGGAGAGGAAATTATTGGGTTGACTGGCCTGAAAACCGCTGGATAAAATTTAGGAGACTTATGGAGCATGTAAAAATAATTTCAGTAGAGCAATAAAAACCCAGAAATCACCATGTCTGAATGGAATGCTTCCTCAGATGCTGAGGGAAGTAAGGGTGGAAATTGCAGAGGCACTGGCCACAATCTTTCAATCCTCTTTGGATGTAGGGGTGGTACCAAAGGACTGGAGATTGATAATGTTACACCCTTGTTCAAAAAAAAGGGCAGAGAGATAAACCTGGCAGACCAATCAGCCTAATGGTGGTGGTGAGGAAATTTCTCGAAACAACAATCTGGAACAAAAATGAATTGTCACTTGGAAAAATATGGGTTAATAAATGAAAGTCAGCATGGATTTATTAAAGGCAAACTTGTTTGAGTTCTTTGATGAAGTTACAGATTTTTTGAGGGGAATACGGTTGATGTGTGTACGGATTTTCAAAAGGTGTTTGATAAGGTACCTCAATATAAACATATTAGCAACATTGAAGCCCATGGGATTAAAGGGACAGTGGCTACATGGATATGAAATTGACTAGGGGACAGAAAGCAGCGAGTAGCAGTGAACAAAAACAGAAAGTGCTGGAAATACTCAGCAGGTCTGGTGGCATCTGTGAAGAGAGAAGCAGAGTTAACGTTTCAGGTCTGACAAAGGGTCAGTGACCTGAAACGTTAACTGTTTCTCTCTCCACAGATGCTGCCAGACCTGCTGAGAATTTGCAGCACTTTGGGGTTTTTATTTCAGATTTCTAGCAGTAAAAATGAGCAATTGTTTTTCAGACTGGAGTGAAGTATACAGTGCTGTCCCCCAGGGGTAGGCTTTAGGACCACTGCTTTTTTTGATATATATTACAGAATCATTGAATGGTACAGCACTGGAGGTGGTCATTCGGCCCAATGAGTCTATGCTAGTTCTGTTGTAGAGTGATCCAGTTAGTTCCACTCCCCCACCCCCATTCTTTCCCCATATTCTTGCAATTTTTTCTTCAAGTATTTGTCCAATTCCCTTTTGAAGATGACTAGTGAATCTGTATTCACCATCCTACCAGGCAGTGCATTCCAAATCCTAACTACTCAATGTGTTAAAAAAAATTCCTCAGGTCATTTCTGCTTCTTTTGCCAATCACCTTAAATCTGTGTCATCTGCTTACTGATCCTCCTGCCACTGAAAACAGTTTCTCTTTACTCTATCGTAACCCTTCATGATTTTAAAATCTCTATCAAATCTCCTCTTAGCCTTCCTTGCTGGAAGGAGACAAACCCCCCGGTTCTCCACATAACGGTCATCTCTGGAACCATTCTAGTAAATCTCCTCTGCACCCTCTCCAGTGCCTTCACATTCTTTATAAAGTGTGGTTCTCAGAATTGGACACAATACTACAGCTGGGGTTGAACCAGTGATTTATAAAGATTCACCATAACTTCCTGGCTTTTGTACTCAATGCCTCTATTTATAAAGCCCAGATCCCATAAGCTTTATTAGCTTTGCTGCCCTGTCCTTTGAAGATTTGTGCACAGACACCCCGAGGTTGCTCTGTTCTTGCACCCTCTTTAATGTACCATTTAGCTTGTAATGCCTCTCCTCATTCTTCCTAACAAAGTATATCACCTCAACAACAACAAAAATAGCTCTCATTTATATCGCACTTTTAAATAGTCCCAAGGTGCTCCAACAAGTATTATAAAGCAAAATTTGACACTAAGCCGTATAAGGAGATATTAGGACAGGTGACCAAATGCTTGGTCAAAGAGGTAGGTTTTAAGGAATGTCTTAAAGGAGGACAGAGAGGTGGAGAGGTTTAGGGAGGGAATTCCAAAGCTTAGGGCCCAGGCAGCTGAAGGCACGGCCGCCAATGATGGAGTCATTAAAATCGGGGGATGCTCAAGAGACAGAATTAGAGGAGCGCAGATATCTTGGAGGGTTGTAGGGCTGGAGGAGATTAGAGAGATAGGGAGGGGCGAAGCCATGGAGGAATTTGATAGCATGAGAATTTTTAAATCAAAGCATTGCTTAACTGGGAGCCGGTGTGGGTTAGTGAACACACTTTTCTGTATTGAATTTAATCTGCCATATGTCCTCCCATTCCACCAGCCTGTCTATGTCCTCTTGAAGTCGATTACTATCTTCCTCTCTGTTTCCTACGTTTCCAAGTTTCGTGTCATTTGTAAGTTTTGAAATTGTGCCCTGTATACCCAAGTCCAAATCATTCAAGTATATCAAAAACAGCAGTAATACTAGTACTGAACGCCTCTGCATACCTCAATCCAGTCAGAAAGACAGCTGTTCACCACAATTTTTTTTTATCCTTTCGCCAATTTTGTATGCATGCTGCCACTGCTTCTTTTATCCCCACGGGCTTCAATTCTACTAACAAGCCTAATATACTTTATCAAACACCATGTGAAAGTCCATTTTTACAACATCATTATATTGCCCCTATCTACCCTCTCTTACCTCATTATAAAGCTCAATCAAGTCAGTCAAACATGATTTTCCCTTAACAAATCTGTGCTGTCTCCTTATTGGTCCTTGCTTGTCCAAGTGGGTGTTAATAACCTGGATTTGGGGAAATTGGCTTAATTTCAAAGTTTTTAGATGTCACAAAACATTGAAATATAGCAAATAGTGAGAAGGAGAGACTTCAGGAGGATATAGACATATGGGAAGATGCATGGCAGATGAAATTTAATGCAAAGTAATGTGGACCGATACATTTTGGACTGTATGAAGTAAATGGTACATTTTATAGTGGGTACACTGCCTCTCCAACAGTGCAGTGCCTCCTCAGTACTGCCCCTCCGACAGTGCAGCACTCCCTCTGTACTGTACCTCCGACAGTGCAGTGCTCCCTCAGTACTGTCCCTCCGAACGTATAGCACTCCCTCTGTACTGTACCTCTGAAAGTGCAGCGCTCCCTCAGTACTGCCCCTCCGAAAGCATAGCATTCCTTTAGTACTGCCCCTCCGACAGTGCAGCACTCCCTCTGTACTGTCCCTCGATAGTGCAGTGCTCCCTCAGTACTGTCCCTCCGAAAGCATAGCATTCGCTCAGTACTGCCCCTCCGACAGTGCAGCACTCCCTCTGTACTGTACCTCCGACAGGGCAGTGCTCCCTCAGTACTGTCCCTCCGAAAGCATAGCATTCGCTCAGTACTGCCCCTCCGACAGTGCAGCACTCCCTCTGTACTGTACCTCCGATAGTGCAGTGCTCCCTCAGTACTGACTCTCCGAAAGCGTAGCACTCTTTCAGTACTGCCACTCCGATAGTGCAGGTGGGCCGAAGTGCCTGTTTCTGTCCTGTATAACTGTATGACTCTGACTTTTCAAAAGTATCTGTAATGCAAAATATGTTGATGCTATGTTGTAGCTGGTGTGTAACTGACTGGCCTGTCTCTTTAAGACCAATGTGCGTCTTGCTGAGGCCACTTAGGAGCAAACTGCTATTGGACATTCAGCAGAAAGTCACTCGCTTTCTGTTTGTTATGTATGATCTATGACACATGTATGACGTATGACACGTGATTGATGGACGCAAAGATTGATTGTTTATCTGACAGCAGATTTATACATCCTCTGTAAACTTCAACTCATACAAAACCCTGCTGTCCGTGTCCTAAACGACACCAAGTCCCATTCACCCATTACCTTTGTGCTCACTGACCTACATTGGCTTCTGGTTCTTGTCTTCAAATTGCTTCATGGCCTCATCCTTCCCTATCTTTGTAATCTTCTCCAGCTCCACAAATCTTCAAGATCTCTGTGCTCCTCCAATTCTGGCCCTTGCGTATTCGCGATTTGGAGTGCACTGTTTATTCTAGTCCCACTTCTCCACGGGTCACAACATATATTTAAATTTCCCCACCTACCGATATGGTCAATCATATACTCTATTTTTCCCAGAATAAAACACACCAACCAGGTTTCTTTCATAAACAACAAAATTATTAGTTTATTATAAAACCAGTCTTAACCAATAATGAAGTAAAGCACACGCACATAAATTGAAATATTAAAGCCCCTCATTTATCTTAACTCCTCACACACACACACATACATACACTGGTTAACCAGGAAAAATAAAAGAGATTTTTGTTTATAGCACTGTTACAAAGAAAACAAAAAAAAACACTGAGGCAGAATACTTGTCCTTGGTTTTGGTTTGGTGTCCCAAATGCGTATAGACTGCCATCACTGGGACCTTCCTAGAACAGTTTTTTCCAGGCAATGTTGAAGAGAAGTTTGGGTAGGCTTTCCAAGAAATGTAGCTACAGAGGCTTCAGATAGGTCTTACAGCAGAAATGCCGCAACAAGATTCCAGTTCCCCCACATTCGATAGGCAGGGTTTCTTCAAATACAGTTGGAAATAGGAAACTGATACACTGTATGCAGGATTTCATTTCAAGAGAGAGAGAGATAGCTGGGACTTTTTTTGGCAGGCAAAACCCAGTTGTCTTTTGTAACAGTTCAAATTGAAGCTAAAAACAGTCTGGAAGTCAAGTCCCCTGACCTCTGTAAATCTTGACCTGTCACTTCTTTGTAAACATCTTCCCAAGTCAAAAACAACCCCTGCTGGGTGATTATCCACAGTAAGCCTTCCAGTAAGACTTGTTTACAAGCCAAATCCAGGCACCTTCTGGTGACTTCTTTGAAAAAAAAACATGAAGTTCAGCCTTTTCAAGATTCCAGATGAATCAATGTCCATAATTCAACTATAAGTCTTTAAAACATATTTTACAAAAGACTGATCCCAATCAACCCTGCAAAGTCCTCCTTACTAACATCTCAGGGCAGTTGGGAGAGCTGTCCCACAGACTAGTCAAGCAACAGCCTGACAGAGTCATACTCACGGAATCATACCTTACAATGTCCCAGACACTGCCATCACCATCCCCGGGTATGTCCTGTCCCACTGGCAGCAGAGGTGGCAGCACAGTGGTATACAGTCGGGAGGGAGTTGCCCTGGGAGTCCTCAACATCGACTCCGGACTCCATGAAGTCTCATGGCATCAGGTCAAACATGGGCAAGGTAACCTCCTACTGATTACCACCTACCGCCCTCCCACAGCTGATGACTCAGTACTCCACCCTGTTGAACACCACTTGGAGAAAGCGCTGAAGGTGGCAAGGGCGCAGAATGTACACTGGGTGGGGGACTTCAATGTCCATCACCGAGTGGCCCGGTAGCACCACTACTGACCGAGCTGGCCGAATCCTAAAGGACATAGCTGCTAGACTGGGTCTGCGGCAGGTAGTGAGGGAACCAACAAGGGGGGAAAATATACTTGATCTTATCCTCACCAATTTGCCTGCTGCTGATGCATCTGTCCATGACAGTGACCACTACACAGTGCATGTGGAGACAAAGTCCCACCTTCACATTGAGGATACCCTCCATCGTGTTGTGTGGCACTACCACTGTGCTAAATGGGACAGATTTCAAACAGATCTAGCAACTCAAAACTGGCCATTCACAAGGCACTGTGGGCCATCAGCAGCAGCAGAATTGTACTCAACCACAATCTGTAACCTCTTGGCCCGGCATATCCCCCACTCTACCATTACCATCAAGCCTGGTTCAATGAAGAGTGCAGGAGGGCATGCCAGGAGCAGCACCAGGCATACCTCAAAATGAGGTGTCAACCTGGTGAAGCTACAATCCAGGACTACTTGCGTGCCAAACTGCGTAAGCAGCATGCGATAGACAGAGCTAAGCTATCCCATAATCAGATATAAGCTCTGCAGTCCTGCCACGTCCAGTCGTGAATTGTGGTGGACAATTAAACAACTAACGGGAGGAGGTGGCTCCATAAATATCGCCGTCTTCAAAGATGTGGGAGCCCAGCACATCAGTGCAAAAGATAAGGCTGAAGCATTTGCAACAATCATCAGCCAGACGTGTTGAGTTGATGATCCATCTCGACCTCCTCCTGAGGTCCCCAGCATCACAAATGCCAGACTTCAGCCAATGTAATTCGCTCAGTGTAATATAAAGCAACGACTGAAGGCGCTGGATACTGCAAAGGTAATGGGCTCTGACAACATTCCGGCAATAGTACTGAAGGCCTGTGCTCTAGAACTTGCCGCGCCCCTAGCCAAGCTGTTCCAGTACAGCTACAACACTAGCATCTACCCGGAAATGTGGAAAATTACCCAAGTATGTCCTGTACATAAAAGTCAGGACAAGTCCAAGCCGGCCAATTACCCCCCGCCCACCCCATCAGTAAAGTGATGGAAGGTGTCGTCGACAGTGCTATCAAGCGGCACTTACTCAGCAATAACCTGCCCAGTGTGGGTTCTGTCAGGGCCACTCAACCCCATTACAGCCTTGGTTCAAACATGGACAAAAGAGCTGAACTCAAGAGGTGAGGTGAGAATGACTGCCCTTGACATCAAGGCAGCATTTGACCGAGTATGGCATCAAGGAGCCCTAGCAAAACTGGAGTCAGTGGGAATCAGGGGGAAAGCTCACCACTGGTTGGAGTTGTACCTAGCACAAAGGATGATGATTGTGGTTGTTGGAAGGCAATCATCTCAGCTCCAGGATACTGGGTACTGTCAGTTGGGTACTGTCTAGGCCCAACCATCTTCAGCTGCTTCATCAATGACCTTCCTTCAATCATAAGGTCAGAAGTGGGGATGTTCGCTGATGATTGCACAGTATTCAGCACCATTCACAACTCCTCAGATACTGAAGCAGTCCATGCAGAAATGCAGCAAGACCTGGACAATATCCAGGCTTGAGCTGATAAGTGGCAAGTAACATTTGCGCCACAAAGGACCAAGCAAGAGAGAATATAACCATCTCCCCTTGACTTTCAACGGCATTACAATCTCTGAATCCCCCACTATCAACATCCTGGGGGTTACCATTGACCAGAAACTGAACTGGAGTAGCCATATAAATACTGTGGCTACAAGAGCAGGTCAGAGGCTAGGAATCCTGCAGTGAGTAACTCACCTCCTGACTCCCCAAAGCCTGTCCAGCATCTACAAGGCACAAGTCAGGAGTGTGATGGAATACTCTCCACTTGCCTGGATGGGTGCAGCTCCAACAACATTCAAGAAACTCAAACCATTCAGGACAAAGCAGCCCGCTTGATTGTAACCCATCCACAAACATTCACTCCCTCCACCATTGAAGCACATTGGCAGCAGTGTGTACCATCTACAAGATGCACTGCAGCAATGCACCAAGGCTCTTTAGACAGCACCTTCCAAACCTGTGACCTCCACCACCTAGAAGGACAAGGGCAGCAGATGCATGGGAACACCACCACCTGCAAGTTCGCCTCCAAGTCACACACCATCCTGACTTGGAACTATATCGCAGTTCCTTCACTGCCACTGGGTCAAAATCGTGGAACTCCTTTCCAGCAGCACTGTGGGTGTACCTACCCCACGTGGATTTCAGCAGTTCACGAAGGCAATTAGGGATGGGCAATAAGTGCTGGCCTAGCCATCAATGCCCACATCCCATGAACGAAAAAAAAATACACGTATCTAAATGTTGAGCTGGGGCTAGTGTTTAGCATTTGGCAGCAGTGGAGTAAGAAGTGATATTCCACGTTCCCCCTGTGCTGCTGCTTCGCCTCCAAGCTGCATTAGAGTGTTTTCAATCTTAATGTTTTTTTTTCAAACAATGCCTCTATGGGAAGTGTCCTGTCCTCTAGTTTACAGACAATGCAGGGAAGTGGGCAGTCACCCTGGGGAATATGTCATTTGATTCACTCAGTAGCAGTCAATGGGGCTGGGTATAGGAAGTGGGCTTCAAACTGTCCATGATAGGAGATGCCAACATATAGAGGCACACAGGCACAATCCCTCAGAGTTCACACAACACACAGCACCATTCTATCAGATCATGCCATCTCCATCTTAACTCCATTTACTCACTTGATTCTGGAATCCTTAATACCCTGACCCAACAAAAGTTTATCATTCTCAGTTTTGAAATTTTCAGTTCATCCCCAGCATCAACAGTTTTTTTGGAGGAGAGAATTCCAGAAATTCCACTTTGAGTGAAGACGTTCTTCCTGACATCGCCCCTGAATGGCCTGGCTCTAATTTTAAGGTTCTATCCCCTTGTTCTGGACTTACCCCAGCAGAGGAAATAGTTTCTCTCTATCGACCCTGTCAAATCCTTTAAACACCTTAATCATCTCAATCAGATCCCCCTTTAATCTTCTAAACTTGAGGGAATACAAGCTTGGTTTATGCAACCTGTGCTCAAAATGTAACCCTTTTAATTCCAATAATTCCTGATTATGTTTTACACATTTCAAGCTCCACTCCTCCATGCCAGGCGACTGCTGGAGTGGCTGCAGCCAGAAACGGCCTTTTGCCGTTCTCCATAGTCCGGTCACATCCCACATCTAGCTATTCTGGAAAGCAGTGAGTGATCCACAGCAATGTGACCAGTCTTCCAACAGACTAATGCCACTTTGGTAATGTTTCAGACAGTGCCTGATGCCCATTGAACTGGACCCCAGCCCAGAGTCAGAGAGTGACCGGTTCCCATTGAACCTGACCCCAGCCCAGAGTCAGAGAGTGACCGGTTCCCATTGAACCTGACCCCAGCCCAGAGTCAGAGAGTGACCGGTTCCCATTGAACCTGACCCCAGCCCAGAGTCAGAGAGTGACCGGTTCCCATTGAACTGGACCCCAGCCCAGAGTCAGAGAGTGACCGGTTCCCATTGAACCTGACCCCAGCCCAGAGTCAGAGAGTGACCGGTTCCCATTGAACCTGACCCCAGCCCAGAGTCAGAGAGTGACCGGTTCCCATTGAACCTGACCCCAGCCCAGAGTCAGAGAGTGACCGGTTCCCATTGAACCTGACCCCAGCCCAGAGTCAGAGAGTGACCGGTTCCCATTGAACCTGACCCCAGCCCAGAGTCAGAGAGTGACCGGTTCCCATTGAACCTGACCCCAGCCCAGAGTCAGAGAGTGACCGGTTCCCATTGAACTGGACCCCAGCACAGAGTCAGAGAGTGACCGGTTCCCATTGAACCTGACCCCAGCGCAGAATCAGAGAGTGACCGGTTCCCATTGAACTGGACCCCAGCCCAGAGTCAGAGAGTGACCGGTTCCCATTGAACTGGACCCCAGCCCAGAGTCAGAGAGTGACCGGTTCCCATTGAACTGGACCCCAGCAGAAAGTCAGAATGTTTAGGAGAGGAAGAGGAATTTAGAGAAATGAATACCACTAGTGCCTGTTTGACAGCTGTGTCCCTAGACGATATAGGGAGCAATCTGGAAGCTGAGAAATTAAGATTTCTGGTGTCATGTTCATTGAAACATTTCCATTGAAGTTTTAATAAAATTTGTTCTGGTCTATAAACTTTCAGCATTTGCACCAGGCAATGGTGATTGAGGACAGTTGAAGAGAGGGAATTTAATGGTGCGGCAGATTTAACACTGTCCGAGGATAAACTCAGCTCCAGGTTGAAATCCCTCCGCTGTCTCTAATCTGGTTCCAGGCAGTGCTAATCCAGTTCCTAGTGGCTTTGGGACAAAAACTGGCAAGAAATTTCCATAATTTTGCACTAAATTTGCAATCTCACTCAAGCAAACCACAAGAGGGCTGAGGTATATGTGCCTGGATGTTTACTGAGGATTAGAGAGGCTTTCTGCTCCTGACTGGAATTCAGTTCCTGCCAGGCGGTGTCTATAGCTGGATATGCAGAGCTCAACTGGTGCCTCACCTCAACTCACACTCATAGCTTGCATAAAAAATAGCTACAGATGAAGTTCTGGGAGTCAGGCAAGCCCCGTGGAACTAAAGCTGAGTAAATGTCTTCATCGCAAGGCGAAAATGGGAGTAAAACAAGAAATAGCCAGCCCTGGTACAGAGTTCAATGTTTTCTTCCTAAATCAATCTCCGTATTTCGGATTTTGTGTCAAGAGCGTCAAATATGGTGAGATCGATCAATCTGATGTGACGTACGAGAAAGCTTCTGGTTCCAGTAATTACTGAAGAGATGCTCTGGGAAACACATTGTATAATTTCTTCTGAGGATCAAAATTACTGCATATCTTTCTTGGAAAAACCCACCTTAAGCTGCAGTGATGGCAGTGAGATTCTCATTATCTCTGGAAGTTTCTCATTCTGCTGCTGTGGCACGGGGTGCAAGCTGGGTATGTTCCATCATCACTCGCAGTCCCAGATAGTGAAAAAGATTCCTTCACTGGCTCTAAAGCTGAGCCATGGAGACTGTCTTTCTCAGGTTCCGTTCTCAGTCTGTGCTCAGTTATCTGTCTTCGGGGAGCAACAGTGATTACACAACAATTGGTATTGATGCCCTAGGTTAGCGAACGTGTGCACAGCAAAATCCCACAAACAGTAATAAAATAAATAAGCCATTAATCATGATAATTGAGAGAAGTGTGTTGATCAAAACATGGGGAGAATTCCTCGGTTATTCTTTGAGTGGTGCCTTGAGAGTTTTTTTATTCTTTCATGGGATGGCCAACAATGTCACCGATCCCTAATTACCCTGGAACTGAGTGACTTGCTGGACCATTTCAGAGGGCAGTTAAGATTCAGTCACATTTCTGTGGGTCTGGAGTCACATGTCAGCCAGACCAGGTAAGGACAGCAGGTTTTCTTCCCTAAAAGACATTAGTGAACCAGATGGGTTTTTACGACAATTAATAATTTCATGGCACCATTACTGAGACTAGCTTTCAATTCCAGATTTTTATTAATTAATTGAATTTCAATTCCACTGCTGCTGTGGTGAGATTTGAACCCATGTCCCCAGGGCCTGGGCCTCTGGATTGTTGATGTGTTGGATTTAATTTTCCAAAATTCCCTAGATTCGGGGAAGGTTCCGCTAGACTGGAAAATAGCCGATGTAACTCCTTTATCCAAAAAGGCAAGGAGACAGAAAGCAGGAAACTAGGGGCCAGTTAGCTTAACATCTGTCTTAGGGAAAATGTTAGAAGCTATTATTAAAGATGTTATAGCAGGGCATTTAGAACAATTCAAGGTAATCAAGCAGAGTCAACATGGTTTTGTGAAGGGAAAATCATGTTTAACCAATTTATTGGAGTTCTTTGAAGAAATAACATGTGCTGTGGTTAAAGGGGAACCGGTGGATGTACTGTACTTGGATTTCCAGAAGGCATTTGATAAGGTGCCAGATCAAAGGTTATTGTGGAAAATAAAAGCTCATGGTGTAGGGGGTAACATTTTGGCCTGGATAGAAGATTGGTTAGCTAACAGGAAACAGAATAGGCATAAATGGGTCATTTTCTGGTTGGCAAGATGTAATGAGTGGTGTGCCACAGGGATCTGTGCTGGGGTCTCAACTTTTTACAACTTATATAAATGACTTGGATGAAGGAACTGAAAGTATGTTTGCCAAATTTGCTGATGACACAAAGATAGGTAGGAAAGTAAGTTGTGAAGAGGACATAAGGAGGCTACAAAGGGTAATAGATAGGTTAAGTGAGTGGGCAAAGATTTGGCAAATGGAATATAATGTGGGAAAGTGGGAAATTGTCCATATTGGCAGAAAGAATGAAAAAGAAACATATTATCTAAATGGTGAGAGATTGGAGAGCTCGGAGATGCAGAGGGATCTGGGTGTCCTAGTGCATGAATTGCAAAAGGTTAATATGCAGATTCAGCACGTAAATAGAAAAGCTAATAGAATGTAAATAAAAGGGGTTCCGAAGAAGGGTCACTGACCCGAAACGTTAACTCTGCTTCTCTTTTCACAGATGCTGCCAGACCTGCTGAGTGGTTCCAGCATTTCTTGTTTTTATTATTAATAGAATGTAAAGTCTGGCTCGGGTGTAAAATTAAAACCCGACCTGACCTGGCAACAGCCAACCAGAGCTCGAGTCCTTTAATTTTTTAAATGCCCAATCCGACTCGAGCCCGACACATGTATTCAGGTTTGGTCGTGTAGCCAGGCTTTAGACCAGTGATCCAGTACAGGTGCCAGTTGTTGATGTACCCGTATTCAATTAACATCATAAAGTTTAAAACAAACAACAAGCACTGGTTTCAAACGGGCGAAGGCACCGTGACCCTGAGCACTCGCAGGAAAAAAAGTACCACTTCAGGAAATCATGCAATGTAACAAACAAGCTTCTGAACTGTATCAAATTCCGATGTCATTAACAAAAAACAAATCTCCGCAGAGAACTCAGGTTGGGAAGTTTAATCTCCCTATTTCCAGATAATTTTAAATCCTTGGGCCAAGTATAGATTAAAGCAGGAGCTCAGTTGATGTTTCTCTACTTACTGCAGTTACTGCTATCTTCCCCGGGCTTGTCAGTTTCACCCAGATTTGATAGATTTCAGAGGGTAAGGGGTTGGGTTAATTTCACTCAGGTGCTTTATGTCGGAACTTGTAGCTGTTTCTTTCCCCTCCTTTCCCCCCCCCCCCCCCCCCCCCCACTCTTCTCAGCTCTGATTTCTGTTTGTCCTGATCTCTGACCAGGTCCAGCCGACTCGACCCAACCCCGAATTTTGGACCCGGAAGAGAGACCCAACCCGACCCGAACCCGACACATGTCGTCAGGTCCCTTCGGGTCGGGTAGCCATGCTCTAATAGAATGTTATCGTTTATTGGGAGGGGAATTGAAAACAAAAGTAGGGAGGTTATGTTTCAGCTATACAGGGCATTGGTGAGACCACATCTGGAGTACTGTGTACAGTACTGGTCTCCTTATTTAAGGAAGGATGTAAATGCATTGGAAGCAGTTCAGAGAAGATTTACTAGACTAATACCTGGAATGGGCGGGTTGTCTTATGAGGAAAGGTTGGACAGTATCCATTGGAGTTTAGGAGAGTAAGAGGTGACTTGATTGAAACATATAAGATTCTGAAGGTCTTGACAGGGTGGATGTGGAAAGGATGTTTTAAAATAAGCCCATTAAGGCAGAGATGAGAAATTTTTTCTCTCAGAGGGTCGTTAGTCTTTGGAACTCTCTTCCTCAAAAGGCAGTGGAAGCAGAGTCTTTGAATATTTTTAAGGCAAAGGTAGATAGATTCTTGATAAGCAAGGGGGTGAAAGGTTATTGGGGGTAGGCGGAAATGCGGAATTGAGGTTGCAATCCGATGAGCCATGATCTTAATTGAATGGTGGAGCAGGCTCGAGGGGCCGAGTGGCCTACTCCTGCTCCTGATTCGTATGTTCGTATGTATTACTAGCTCAGTGACATTACCACTATGCCATTGTCTCCCTGTGTTCACCCGAACAGCATTAACAACTTTTGATAATGGAATGTAAATCTTACACTTGTTAAATGCCCCCCAGGTGGTGGTGGTCAATGCACCCAGGTCAGTGCCCCCAGGAGTGGGTGGTCAATGCACCCAGGTCAGTGCCCCCAGGAGTGGGTGGTCAATGCACCCAGGTCAGTGCCCCCAGGAGTGGGTGGTCAATGCACCCAGGTCAGTGCCCCCAGGAGTGGGTGGTCAATGCACCCAGGTCAGTGCCCCCAGGAGTGGGTGGTCAATGCACCCAGGTCAGTGCCCCCAGGAGTGGGTGGTCAATGCACCCAGGTCAGTGCCCCCAGGAGTGGGTGGTCAGTAGCACTGTGGGTGTACCTACTGCAGTGGTTCAAGAAGGCAGCTCATCACCACCTTCTCAAGGGCAGTTAGGGATTGGCAATAAATGCTGGCCTGGCCAGCGACACTCACATCCTGTGAAAGAATGAAAAACAGGAGTGGGTGGTCAGTGCCCCTCAGGAATGGGTGTTCATTGTCCCCCGGGAGTGGATGGTCAGTGCCCCCAGGAGTGGGTGGTCAATGCCCCCCAGGAGTGAGTGGTCAGTGCCCCTCAGGAATGGGTGGTCAGTGTCCCCCAGGAGTGGGTGTTCAATGCCCCCCAGGAGTGAGTGGTCAGTGCCCCTCAGGAATGGGTGTTCATTGGCCCCCAGGAGTGGATGGTCAGTGTCCCCCAGGAATGGGTGTTCAGTGTCCCCCAGGAGTGGGTGTTCAATGCCCCCCAGGAATGGGTGTTCAGTGTCCTCCAGGAGTGGATGGTCAGTGTCCCCCAGGAATGGGTGTTCAGTGTCCCCCAGGAGTGGGTGGCCAGTGTCCCCCAGGAATGGGTGTTCAGTGCCCCCAGGAGTGGATGGTCAGTGCCCCCAGGAGTGGGTGGCCAGTGTCCCCCAGGAATGGGTGTTCAGTGTCCTCCAGGAGTGGATGGTCAGTGCCCCCAGGAGTGGATGGTCAGAGCCCCCAGGAGTGGATGGTCAGAGCCCCCAGGAGTGGATGGTCAGTGCCCCCAGGAGTGGGTGGTCAGTGCCCCCAGGAGTGGATGGTCAGAGCCCCCAGGAGTGGATGGTCAGTGTCCCCAGGAGTGGATGGTCAGTGCCCCCCAGGAGTGGGTTGTCAATGCCCCCCAGGAGTGGGTGGTCAGTGCCCCCAGGAATGAGTGGTCAGCGCCCCTCAGGAATGGGTGTTCAGTGTCCCCCAGGAGTGGGTGGTCAGTGTCCCCCAGGAGTGGATGGTCAGTGCCCCCAGGAGTGGATGGTCAGTGCCCCCAGGAGTGGATGGTCAGAGCCCCCAGGAGTGGATGGTCAGTGCCCCCCAGGAGTGGGTGGTCAGTGCCCCCAGGAGTGGGTGGTCAGTGCCCCCAGGAGTGGATGGTCAGAGCCCCCAGGAGTGGATGGTCAGTGCCCCCCAGGAGTGGATGGTCAGTGCCCCCCAGGAGTGGGTGGTCAGTGCCCCCAGGAATGAGTGGTCAGCGCCCCCCAGGAGTGGGTTGTCAATGCCCTCCAGGAGTGAGTGGTCAGTGCCCCTCAGGAATGGGTGTTCAGTGTCCCCCAGGAGTGAGTGGTCAGTGCCCCTCAGGAATGGGTGTTCAGTGGCCCCAGGAGTGGGTGTTCATTGCCCCCCAGGAGTGGGTGGTTGGTGCCCCCAGGAGTGGGTCCTCATTGTCCCCCAGGAGTGGGTCTTCAGGTCCCCCAGCAATGGGTGGCCAGTGCCCCCAGGAGTGGGTGGTCAGTGCCCGTCAGGAATGGATGGTCAGTGCCCCTCAGGAGAGGGTGGTCAGTGCCCCCAGGAGTGGGTTGTCATTGTCCCCCAGGAGTGGGTGTCATTGTCCCCCAGGAGTGGATGGTCAGTGCTCCCAGAAGTGGGTTGTCATTGTCCCCCAGGAATGGGTCTTTCGTGCCTTGAGTGCTGAAGGGATAGGGGATGAAGCTTGGAAGGGACTGAGGCCATGATGAGTGCTGGGGATCTGATAGTAGATTGGAAGGAGCAGCTTTGCTTCCTTAAAGGATATCAGTGAACCAGTTGGGTTTTTACAACAATCTGACAGCTTCACGGTCACTTTTACTGAGACCAGCTTTTTCCTTCCAGATCTTTAAAAAGTGAAATTAAATTCCAGCTGCCCATCCTGGGATTTGAGCTCTCTATTAGTTTAGTAACAGAACCTCGACATTACCCAATGCCTGATCCACGCTCTCTGCCAACCACTCTCTATCCTTGGCAGTCAGGCTGTCCACCTGGCTGGCTGTTTGGTGGGAAACCTGCAGCAAAAATTTAAAAGCTGCCATACAGGTTGTTCGGGTTTTCCTTTGGGGATGGCGGAGGGGGATGGTTGGAGATGGGGTGGTAGGGGAGTCAGGGATGGGACAGGGTGAGGGGGATTCGGGGAGGAATAACAATGAAGGAAAATGGAAGCAGAATGAATAACATTCTGTAGCTTGGATTCAGAACAGAAATCAGCAACAAACAATAGGAACAGATCAATAGTGTGGGAGAGGGATCAGTAGGGTGCAGGGGAGTGAGGTCAATGGGGGGAGAGGAAAGGTCAACGGGGGAGGGGAGTGAGGTCAGGGGTAGGGGGTAGAGGTCAACGGGAAGGGGGAGGGGTCAGCGGGAGGAGGGAGAGAGGTCAGCGCAGGGGAGGGAGTGAGGTCAGTGGGGGGGAGAGGTCAGCGGGGGTGGGGGGGGGGTGGGAAGGGGGAGAAGTCTGTGAGCACCATAAATAAACGTGGCTAATTATTGCCCAGCAGATTGTTGAGTATTCCTGACACTTATGATTTGATCTAATTCCCCAGCAGACAATGGGTGGAGAGCAGAGCAACGAACACAAACCAGCATCGAACCTGAGCCAGGAGACAGTGGGAACAGAAAAGGAAGCAACTACACCAGAATCAGCTGCTCCTTCCAGTCCATTGGAGTCCAACCACAGCAGCATTCCCCAGATACCCATCGGGGGCAAGATGGTGGATGACATGCGTTACATGATAGCATGCACCAACTGGTACTGAGAGCCAGGGGTGTAGCAGGAGGAGGTCAGCTCGAGGGTGAGTCAGGAGGTGACAGAGTACAATGTGTATATGTCGAGAGTGCATTATGCATTAGGGTTAGTTTGCACCAAATCCCAGAACTGTTGCCTTACGTCAATCTGCAGTGCAAGGAGGAGGCTTAGCATGGGGACTGGGGGAGAATGCTGGACTGTACCATCAGTGACGGGGCAGTGAGTGTGTAATTTTCAGCAACAGTGTCACTTATAACTGTCACAACAGTCTGTTTCTTAATATTTACATTATCAGTTTGTGCATTCGTAAATAAATGAGACAAGGATTTGCTTTGTGATTTGATTACGATTCGGATGGAATGATCTGTTCTGTGAGGTAACAGATTCTCTGCTCATTAAATAATAACTGAGATTTAACAGTGAAAAATGTGCATTCATCAGGGACTGAAACCCAACAGGAAGCTCAGAAATAAAAACAGAAAGTGCTGGAAATACTCAGCAGGTCAGGCAGCATCTGTGGAAGGAGAAGCAGAGTTAATGTTTCAGGTCTGTGACCCTTCAGAATGAAATGGCTCTGAGACTGGAACACAGGAACAGGAGGAGGCCATTCAGCCCCACTATCCTGTTGTGCCATTCAATTAGATCATGGCTGATCTGTTTCTTCACTGCATTTACCCACCTTCGTTCCATAACCCTTACCCCCCAAAAAAATCTATCAATACAGTTTTGAAATTTTCAATTGAGCCCCAGCATCAACAACTTTTTGGGGAGTGAGTTCCAGATTTCCACTCCCCCTTTGTGTGAAGAAGTGCTTCCTGACATCAGCCCTGAATGGCCTGGCTCTAATTTTAAGATTATGTGGAACATAGGAGCAGGAGTAGGTCATTTGGCTCTTCGAGTCTGCTCCCCCATTCGATAAGATCATGGCTGATCTAATTGTGGTCTCAGCTCCACTTTCCTGTCTGCCCCCCATAACCCTTAACTCCCTTGTCTATCAAAAATCTATCCAACTCAGCCTTGAATAAATTTACTGACCAAGGCTTCACTGCTGTCTGGGGAAGAGAATCCCACAGACTAAAGATCCTCTGAGCGAAAAACATTTCCCCTCATCTCCATCTTAAAAGGAGATTTTATTTTTAAACTGTGTTCCCTAGTTCTACTCTCCTCCACAAGAGGAAACATCACTCTGTCAAGTCCCCTCATGATCATAGATGTTTCAATAAGATCACCTCTCATTCTTCTAATCTCCAATGGGTATAGGTCCAACCTGTTCAACCTTTCTTCATAAGGTAAGTTCTTCACCCCAGGAATGAGTCGAGTGATCCTTTTCTGAACTACCTCTAATACGATTATATCCTTTTTCAAATAAGGAGACCAAAACTGTACACAGCAGATTTCCTTCCCTAAAGGACATTAGTGAACCAGATGGGTTTTTACAACAATCGACAATGGTTTCATGGCCATCATTAGACTAGCTTTAAATTCCAGATTTTTATTAATTGAATTCAAATTTCACCATCTGCCGTGTTGGGATTTGAACCCATATCCCCAGAGGTGAGGTGAGAGTGACTGCCCTTGACATCAAGGCAGCATTTGACCGACTGTGGCATCAAGGCGCCCTAGCAAAACTGGAGTCAATGGGAATCGGGGAAAACTCTCCACTGGTTGGAGTCATACCTAGCGCAAAGGAAGATGGTTGTGGTTGTTGGAGGTCAATCATCTCAGCTCCAGGACATCACTGCAGGAGTTCCTCAGGGTAGTGTCCTCGGCTCAACCATCTTCAGCTGCTTCATCAATGACCTTCCTTCAATCATAAGGTCAGAAGTGGGGATGTTCGCTGATGATTGCATAATGTTCAGCACCATTCGTGACTCCTCAGATACTGAAGCAGTTCCTGTAGAAATACAGCAAGACCTGGACAAATAACTAGGCTTGGGCTGGTAAGTGGCAAGTAACATACACGCCACACAAGTGCCAGGCAATGGCTATCTCAAACATGAGAGAATCTAACCATCTCCCCTTGACATTCAATAGCATTACCATCGCTGAATCGCCCACTATCAACATCCTGGGGGTCACCATTGACCAGAAACTGAACTGGAGTAGCCATATTAATACCATGGCTACAAGAGCAGGTCAGAGGCTAGGAATCCTGCAGCGAGTAACTCACCTCCTGACTCCCCAAAGCCTGTCCACCATCTACAAGGCACAAGTCAGGAGTGTGATGGAATACTCTCCACTTGCCTGGATGAGTGCAGCTCCAACAACACTCAAGAAGCTCGACACCATCCAGGACAAAGCAGCCCACTTGATTGTGGATGGGGTGTCAAACATTCACTCAAACCAAGAGATGATGTAACCATCTCTCCTTGATGTTCAACACCATTACCATCGCTGAATCCCCCACTATCAACATCTTGGGGGTTACCATTGATCAGAAATTTAACTGGACCAGCCAAATAAATACTGTGGCTGCAAGAGCAGGTCAAAAGCTGTGAATTCTGCAGCAAGCAACTCTCCTCTTGTCTCCCCAAAGCCTGTCCACCATCTACAGGCACAGATCAGGACTGTGATGGAATACTTTCCACTTGTCTGGGTGCAGCTCCAACAACACTCAAGAAGCTCCTCACCATCCAGGATAAAGCAGCCCACATGAGTGACACCCCATCATTCACCTTCAACATTCACTCCTTCCACCACCGACACACAGTGGCGGCAGTGTGTACCATCAACAACATGCACTGCAGCAACTCACCAAGGCTCTTTTGACAGCATCTTCTAAACCCGCGACCTCTATCATCTAGAAAGTCAAGAGCAGCAGATGCATGGGAACACCACCACCTGCAAGTTCGCCTCCAAGCCACACCCAATCCTGACTTGGAACTATATCGCCGTTCCTTCACTGTCGCTGGGTCAAAATCCTGGCAGTCCCTTCCTAACAGCACTGTGGGTATACCTACACCACATGGACTGCAGCGGTTCAAGATGACAGATCACCACCACCTTCTCAAGGGCAATCAAATGGGCAATAAATGCTGGCCTAGCCAGCGACACTGACATCCCAAAAAAAAAAATGTGGTCTCACCAACGCTCTGTACTGATGCAATAGAACTTCCCTACTTTTATATTCCATTCCCCTTGCAATAAATGCCAACATTCCATTTGCCTTCCGAATCAGTTGCCGTACCTGCATATTAACTTTTTGTGATTCATGTACCAGGACACTCAGAGCCCTCCATACCATCGAGTTCTGCAATCTCTCTCCATTTAAATAAGATACTTCTTCTCTATTCTTTCTGCCAAATTGGACAAGCTCACATTTTCCCACATTATACTCCATCTGCCAAATTTTTGCCCACACACTGAACCTATCTAAATTCCTTAATAGACTCTTTACCTCCTCTTGATAATTTACTTTCCTTCCTTTCTTGGTGGCATTGGCAAACTTAGCTACTATACATTTGATCCCTTCATCCAAGTCATTAATATTGATTGTAAATAGTTGAGGCCCCAGCTCTGATCCCTGTGGCACTCCACTAGTTACAGCTTGCCGAAAAAGACCCATTTATCCCTACTCTCTGCTTCCTGTTAGCTAACCAGTCCTTTATCCATGCTGTTATGACCAAGTGAGAAAGGTGTCTAGGGGTCTTTCTCAGCCTTCACCTGGTCTTATTGTAATAGGGTTTAATTTTAAACACACTGTGTTTTGAGCTCCCCCTTGGTGAATCCTTGTTCACCACTTTCCAATTATAAGGCAAAGAAATGAGCATAAACAGGCTTTCTTTGGTTTAAAGAAGAAAAGTGAAATTTTTATTAAACTTAAACTCTAATTCAGTTAACGTCTACGAATACACGCTGCGCCCCACGTTAGCATGCATACGCGGTACGCACATGCAAATAGAGGCAGAAAACAGCAGAAGAAAAATAATGTGGAGAGGTTTGAGGCAATATCAGAAGAGTTTCTTGTTACTGTGCTTCGAGCTCACTGTAGTCCTTTTACAGGGAGTTCTTGCTTGTAAGTAATTCTTGCTTTTTGTTGGGGCCCAGTATTCTTTTTAAACCTTGTTCACTGTAGGAGACTTTTCTCTCTTGGGGTTCATGTGTCTTCAATGGGTCTTCAGTTCCATGAGAAAGGATGGGAACAGACAGGAGAGATGTTCTTAATCCAGGAGCAAAGAGCTTTGTGAGTTCAAATTCTCTGTGGCAAGTTCAAATTCAAAAAAACTCTAATAGCCAGCGACTAAACTGGTCTGACCACGTCTGTTTGTGTATTCCGTCATCTTAGTAGTTAACCTGGAATGCTAGCCTCTCCATCTTCAACTTCTGGTAATCAAAAGTCCATTGTGGATTAAATTGGAGCAGGGAGTGGCCCCTTTCGTCCTTTCTAAGTACTGTCTGTTACTATGCAAATGTCTTTCCAGTCAAGGGTCTGTTTTTTTTTAAAACAGTTTCTTTCTTTATCCCAGTCACAGTTTAAAAATCAATGTTCATGTGGTGAAATATGTGTCTCATTCTTGGCAGGTGGGGGCCTGCATGACAATTACCCCCTAAACCATGCGCTCTTATTTTGTGGTAACCTTTGATGTGGCACCTTTTCAAATGCCTTTTGGAAATCCAAGTACACAATATCTACAGGTTCCCTTTTATCTACTTTGCTTGTTACTTCCTCAAAGAACTTTAATAAATTAGTTAAACATGATTTCCCTTTCATAAAACCATGCTGACTCTGCCTCATCCCATTGTGATTTTCTAAGTATTCTGCTGTAACGCGCTTAATAATGGATTCTAGCAATTTCCCTAAGACAAATGTTAGGCCAATTGGCCTATAGTTTCCTGTTTTCTGTCTCCCTCCTTTCTTGAATAGAGGTGTAATATTTGCAGTTTTCCAATCAGCTGGGACCCTGCCAGAAGCTAAGGAATTTTGGAATATTATAACCAAAGCCTCTACTATCTCTGCAGCCACTTCGTTTAAAACTGTAGGATGTGTAGTATAAGGGTCTGAAAGGGTTAATGTTTGGGACAGTGAGAGTAACACCTCCACTATGATGACGACGTAAGAGATCACATGGTTCCAGAGCTACTCCGTAGACAACGAAAAGGCATGGTGAGTCGGCCACACGGGCATTCAGGCTGCACCACAGTAGAGTGGTGGTCTGTGAACAAAATCCAGGTCCAGCAATCACAGACATTGAATCACAGAACCAAGCGATGGTCAGAGATTGAGTGAGCAACCCTTAGAAAAGGGTAGAAACATTGTCAAAAAATGCACTGATCAGGCAAAACGGGGAATAGCCGAATCCTCACAAAGGGCGGATCCGAAGTCGGCGGCCATTACTCAAGGAGACCGCGAGGGTGAAGCACAGGAAACCTCTGAAAAGAGCAGAAACACTTCCATTGCGAGCAGGAAAATTTAAAGAAGAAAACAACCTACAGAGTTTAGGAAGGATATGGATCCAAAATATACGATGTCAGACAGGTTTGAGAATTTGGAGGGACCTAACCAGATGAGAGTGACATATTGATAATGTCATAACTAGTGATCCAGAGGCCCAGGCTAATGCCCTGAGGACATGGTTTCAAATCCTACCACGGCAGCTGGTGGAATTTCAATTCAATTAATTTATAAAAATCTGGAATTGAAAGCTAGTCTTAGTAACGGTGCCATGAAACTATCATCGATTGACCTTTAGGGAAGGAAATCTGCAGTCCTTACCTGGTTTGGCCTACATGTGACTGCAGACCCACAGCAATGTGGTTGACTCTTAATTGCCATCTGAATGGCTGAGCAAGCCATTCAGGTCAAGGGCAGTTCGGGATGGGCAATAAATGCTAGCCTTGCAAGTGACACCCACATCCCATAAAAGAATTTTAAAAATTCAGAATTGGTCTGTATGGAGGAGAAGATTTTTAAGATATCTAATAGCTTCCCAGTTGCACAGCAAGTCTGTAGCTGAACAAGTAGACTCTTTGCTGTACTGAATAGATGCAATGGCTGCTGATGTGATTACAAGGCAGGGGATTACTGTGGCTTCTGATAAGTTTGATGATGTTTTACAAGCCTTTGCTAAGTATTTTAACTTAAGAAGCAATAAGATCTTAGAAAGGGCCAAGTTTATTAGAAGGGTCCAGAAACCAGGTGGATGCTTTTTATTAACGACTTGTACAGACTGGCTGAAGGATGTGAGTATGGAAACCTGAAGGCAGAATTATTGAGACTACATCATTGTGGGTATTGCAGATGAATCTTTATCAGATTTATGACAGTCTAAAGAAGACCCCACCCTGGAGAAGGCAATACAGATGGTCAGACAAGCAGAGGTCCATAGGTAGAACAGATCAATCCTGAGAGGGGAAGAGAAACCTTGGGTCAGGAAAATGCCAATAACCGTACAGTTCCTGAAACCCAGGATGGAGAAACAGTCTCCAGACAAGAAAGTACACTTGGGAGGGAAGGTGCAAGACGCCATAAAACCCTGCCAACGCTGTGTCGCCAAAAAGACCCACAGACGCAAACATTGTCCTGTAAGTAAAGCAGAATGCTTTAACAGTAAGAAGGTGGCCACTTTGGATAAATGTGCCAAAGTAAGACTTCTACTTTCAAAGATTCCAAACAAAACGTCTTCATGCAAAGAGCTGTCAATGATGTGGAACAAGCTCTATTGAAAGATAAATCAGGAAATTTCCTTGGGGGAGATCAATGACCCTAATCAGGCACTCTGGATAGGAGGTATTTATATCAACAGACATGTTACTACTTTTAAATTAGACACTGGAGCAAGTAAATATAATAAATGAGTTACTGTTTAGATTTACAACGACTGCGAGCTCTGTGTAAACCAAGCTCAACCTAGCATCTGAAATGCTAGCAACAAAATACAACAGAATGCAGGCCATCAGGTCCTGGGGACTTGTCAGCCTTTAGGTCTAAAAGTTTTCCCAGCATCTTTTCCCTAGTAATGGTGGTTGTTTTAAGTTCCTCCGTCCCTTTTACCTCTTGTTTTTCATGTATCTTTGGGAAGTTTTCTAAGTCTTTTACAGTGAAGACAGACACAAAATACCTGTTCAACATCTCTGCCATTTCCTTGTTTTTCATTCTTAATTCCCCAGACTCACTCTCTAAAGGCCAACCCTAGCTTTAGTTATTCTTTTCTTTAAATACTTGTAGAAACTCTTACTATGTCCTCTTGTTCTGGACTCCCTCCACCAGACGAAATAGTTTCTCATCATAGCTTTCATCTGAGGGTGGGTGGAAGATATGCTGCTGTCGTACAGAGCTCTGGCTAGACCCCATCTGGAGTAACTGTGTTCAGCTCTAGGCACTGCACCTCAGGAAGGATATATTGGCCTTGGATGGAGTGCAGCACAGAATGATTCCAGGGCTAAAAGGATTAGATTATGAGGACAGGTTTTATAGACTAAGCTTGCCATAGAATGTGACAGCACAGGAGACTGTTCAGCCCATTGGGCCGGTGCTGGCTCTTTGAGAAAGCTATCCAATTAATCCCACTTCCCTGCTCTTTCCCCAAAGCCCAGAAAATTTATCCAATTCCCTTTTGAAAGTTACGATTGAATCTGTTTCCATTGCCCGTTCAGGCAGGGTGTTCCAAATCACAACAACTCGATGTGTAGAAAGATTTCTCATCTCTCCCTCTGGCTCTTTT
The DNA here is from genome assembly GCF_036365525.1 of Heterodontus francisci. Lineage (NCBI taxonomy): Eukaryota > Metazoa > Chordata > Chondrichthyes > Heterodontiformes > Heterodontidae > Heterodontus > Heterodontus francisci. The sequence goes on from NW_027141938.1 coordinate 50,253, forward strand.
GCCCGTTAACTTAAATCCATGCCTCTGGCCACTGACCCTCCTGTCACTGGAAACAGTTTCTCCTTATTTACTTCATTAAAAACCTTCATGATTTTGAATCTCTTGATTAAATCTCCCCTTTAACCTTCTCTGCTCTAAGGAGAACAATCCCAGCTTCTCCAGTCTCTCCACATTAACTGAAGTCCCTCATCCCTGGGACCATTCTAGTGAATCTCCTCTGCAGTCTGTCCAACGCCTTGACATCCTTCTGAAAGTGCGGGGCCCAGAAATGAACACAATACTCCAGCTGGGGCCTAAACAGTGATTTATAAAGGTTGACCATAACTTCTTTGCTTTTGTATTCTGTTCCTCACTTAATAAAGTCAAGGATTTCATTTGCCTTTTTAACAAATTCTCAACTTGTAGTGTCACCTTCAAAGCTTTGTGTACATACACCCCCAGGCGTCTTTGTTTCTGCATCCCCTTTAAAATTGTACCATTGAGTTTATACTGCCTCTCCTCATTCTGCTTGGCTTGTAATGTCCATATTGAGGAGTGCCTGTAACTGGTCTGTGTCTTATTATTAAAAATGTAAATCCTGAAATACACATGGATCCAGCATGGACTGCAATCTCCTTAATCCAGACACTTTAAGAGAAAGTAACAGTTTGACAGACTGAGTCTGAACGCGTCTGGTCTGACACTGCAAACTGCATCTTGTCAATCAACATTTACCCAGAAATAAAAGGACGCTGAAATGGCAGCTGATGCAGTCAATCCTTACACCAAAAAGAAACGAGGAGAATTTTGTTTCATTTAAAAAAAAACTTTCTTTTCATATACCCGTAGAAGCTCTTGCTGTTTTTTATATTACTTGCCAATTTACTTTCATAATCGATTTTCTCCCTCGTGCTGGAAATACACAGCAGGTCTGGCAGCATCTGTGGAAAGAGAAGCAAAGTTAATGTTTCAGGTCTGTGACAGAACAGTTCTGATGAAAGGTCACAGACCTGAAACATTAACTCTGCTTCTCTTTCCACAGATGCTGCCAGACCTGCTGAGTATTTCCAGCATTTTCTGTTTTTATGTCAGTATTTGAATCTTGAACCATCAGGTTAAATCTCCTTCCATGTATTTATTTTTATGTTCCAGGGTCTCCATTTGTCAGAAAAGTGAGTGGCTTTTGTCGCAGGCTGAGCCAGACCATTCACAACCTTGGTGTCCTATTTGACTCTGAGCTGCGCTCCTCCACATTCTCACAAGACTGCCGCTTCTGTAATATCACTGATCGCTCTCTCCTCTGCTGCTAAAATCATCATCCTTTGTTAACTCCAATTGTAAAACTCTCATCCTTGTTTTCAAATCCCTCCATTGTCCTTTCCCTCCCCATCTCTAATCTCCTCCAGCCCTGCAACCCTCGGAGACATGTGCGTCCTCCAATTCTGGCGTCTTCAGCATCCCCAATTTTAATTACTTCACCATTGGTGGCTGTGCCTTTAGCTGCCTGAGCCCTAAGCTCTGGAATTTCCTTCCTAAACCTCTCTGCCTCTTTCTGCTCCTTTAAGACCCTACTTTGCCCAAGCCTTTAGTTACCTGTCCATTTTTCTCTGATTACGCCTCTGTGAAGCTGCCTTGGGACGGTTTTCTACATTAAAGGCACCATATAAATGCAAGTTGTTAACATAAACTCTTACAGCACAGACGGAGGCCATTCAGCCCATTGTGCCTATGCTGGCTTTTTGAAAGAGCTATCCAATTAGTCCCACTCCCCTGCTCTTACCCCATAGCCCTGCAAAATATTTCCTCTCCAAGTATTTATCCAATTTCCTTTTAAAAGTTATTGAATCTGCTTCCACTGCCCTTTCAGGCAGTGAGTTCCAGATCATAACAACTTGCTGTGTAAAAAAAATGCGGCCTTATCTCCCCCACTTGTGTTTTTTTTCTATTATCTTAAATCTGTGTCCTCTGGTTACAGAGAGGTCTGCCACTGGAAACAGTTTCTCCTTATTAACTCGATCAAAACCCTTCATGATTTTGAACAACTGTATTAAATCTCCCCTTTAACCTTCTCTGCTCTAAGGAGGACAATTCCAGCTTCTCCAGTCTCTCCACAAAACTGAAGTTGCTCATCCCTGGGCCCATTCTGGGAAGTCTCCTCTGCAGGCTGTCCCACACCTTGACATCTTTCCTAAACTGTGGAGCCCAGAATTGGACACAATGCTCCAGCTGGGGCCGAACCAATGACTTATAAAGGCTTAGCATCACTTCCTTGCTTTTGTACCCAATGCCTCTATTAATAAAGCCAAGGATTCCATTTGCCTACAGCCTTCTCAACTTGTGCTGCTGCTTAATACTAAGACTAAGACGGTGTTGTTAAATGTCTTGCTGACCTAGTCTGGCACTGAGCTTTGGGAGTAGGAAGTTCCTGAGTTTTATTCCCTGATCTTGGCTGGGCCAACAGTCCACTGGCTGCAGTGGATACAGAGGAGAATTGGCTATGGCTCCTGGTGGGGAAGGATGGGATGTGATGGCCTCAGCTTGGACGCTGCTCCATTGGTCAAATGGCTTTCCTCCTGCTCACTGTCCAACGCAGACACAAAGAAAAGTTACTGCTCGAGGACCAGGTCCTGAGGAACTGAGACCAAAGACGAGGGGATGAAGTGGGTTGAGAAGCTAGCAAAGGAAAATGAAAAGTGCAGTGTACAAAACTGCGATTGCCTGGAGCCTGAGCCAGGTATCTCACAGCTCATCACTCTGAGCTAATTGGCCTTGCTGGATATTACATAAAGTGAAGTGACTCATCGCTTCATTCCAATAATCAGCTGGAACAGCAGCTCACCCTCCTGAATGCAAACAGAGCAGCTCAGTGTACTCTCCAACTGCAGCTCCACTGCCCATTCTCTCTCATTAGAAAAACAACAATTAAAAGCCATAATTCACTCAACAGCTCCAGCCAGTGCTCAATTTAACCAAACTTGGACTTCTGTGTTGGAGATACGGTCCTGCCACCTGATGCCAAGGATTCTCCAGAGGCAGCGTAGATGGAATGAATTGAGACGTCACTCTTGGCTGACATACGTTGTCCAGGCCTCGCTGCTGTAGAGCAAGGTACTGAGGACACAGGCTTGATACACTCGGACTTTTGTGTTCTGTGTCAGTGCGCCATTTTACCACACTCTCTTGGCCAGTCTGGACATAGCAGTGGAAGCCTTTCCCATGTGCTTGTTGATTTCTGCATCGAGAGACAGGTTACTGGTGATAGTTGAGCCTAGGTAGGTGAATTCTTGAACCACTTCCAGAGCGTGGTCGCCGATATTGATGGATGGAGCATTTCTGACATCCTGTCCCATGATGTTCATTTTCTTGAGGCTGATGGTTAGGTCAAATGCATTGCAGACAGCCGCATCCTGTCGATTGGTCTCTGCAGACACTCTTCTGTGTGGGATGTTAATGCAGCATCGTCAGCAAAGAGGAGTTCCCTGATCAGGACTTTCCGTACTTTGGTCTTCGCTCTAAGACGGACAAGGTTGAACAACCTGCCATCTGATCTTGTGTGGAGGAAAATTCCTTCTTCTGAAGACTTGAACGCATGAGAGCAGCAGGGAGAAGAAGATCCCAAACAGTGTAGGTGAGAAAACACAGCCCTGTTTCATGCCACTCAGGATAGGAAAGGGGTCTGATGAGGCACCGCTATGCTAAATTATGCCTTTCATATTGTCATGGAATGAGGTGATGATACTTAGTAGCTTTGGTGGACATCCGAACTTTGCTAGTAGTCTGAAGAGACCACGTCTGCTGACGAGGTCAAAGGCTTTGGTGAGATCAATGAAAGCAACGTAGAGGGGCATCTGTTGTTCACAGCATTTCTCCTGTAGCTGGCGAAGGGAGAACAGCATGTCAATGGTGGGTCTCTCTGCACGAAAGCCACACTGTGCCTCAGGGTAGACATGCTCAGCCAGCTTCTGGAACCTGTTTAAAACGACTCGAGCGAAGACTTTCCCCACTATGCTGAGCAGGGAGCTTCCACGGTAGTTGTTGCAGTCACCGCGGTCACCCTTGTTCCTATCGAGGGTGATGATATTGGCATCGCGCATGTCCTGTGGTACTGCTCCCTCGTCCCAGCACAGGCAAAGCAGTTCATGGAGTGCTGAGAGTATAGCAGGCTTGGCACACTTGATTATTTCAGATCCAGAGTTAAATAAAGTGGTACAATCAGCTCTGACAGAAGTTGAGGCAAAAGGAGTTCCAGAGGGCTATTATATTAACAGTGGGGTTCTGATGAGGAAGTGGAGACCTCCTCACAGACCTGTGGACAAAGAGTGGATGGTTGTTCGACAGATGGTGGTACAGCCTAAGTATCAGTAGGAATTATTAAGGTTAGCGCATGACATTCCTACAGCAGGACAGGGGATCCGGAAGACCAAATCAAATATAAGTCAACATTATTACTGGCCAGGTCTTACCAAGGACGTGGTGCTGTTTTGTAAAACATGCCATACTTTCCAGATTGTGGGAAAACTGCAACCTACCATAAAACCAGCACCTCTAATTCCCATACCAGTTATTGGGGAAACATTTACCAGGGTATTGGTAGACTGTGTAGGACCCTTACCGAAAACAAAAGCGGGACACTGATATTTACTCACTATCATGGATATGGCTACTCAATTCTCAGACGCCACTCCCTTGAGGACAATTACTGCTGAGGTAGTAGTGGAGAAGTTAACCCAATTCTTTACGAGATATGGCTTACCAATTGAAATTCAGTCGGATCAAAGTTCCAATTTTATGTCTAAGCTATTTCAAGAAGTTATGGGTAATTCGGGTATAACACAGTTCAAGTCTTCAGCATACCACCCACAGACACAGGGAGCTTTAGAAAGGTACCATCAAACCCTTAAAACAATGCTCAGGGAATACTGTCATGAATATACCCATGATTGGGATAAAGGGCTAGACTTTTATTTGCCACTGGAGATTCACCTTGTGAGTCGACAGGTTTTAGTTCTTTTGAATTAGTTTATGGACATGAGATAAGAGATCCTCTTAAAACTAATTAAAGAAAGGTTTTTAGAACAGAGGGATGAATCTTCTGTACTAGACTATGTATCCCTGTTCCGGGAACAATTCACGAGAGCTTGCAATGTAGCTCAGGCACACCTTAAAGCATGCCAAACCACTGTGAAAAAATGGGCAGACAAGTGTGAAAAGACCCGAACATTTCAACCAGGGACTGAAGTGTTAGTGTTATTACCTTTACAGGGTGAACCATTAACAGCACGGTTCAGTGGTCGTATAAAGTGGTCAAAAGAATTGGTAAATTATTTGATTGACACCCCAGATTGCCAGAAAAAGAGTCAACTGTGTCATATCAATATGTTAAAACAATATTATTGCTGGGAGGAGGATAAGCAAGCAAAGGTATGGCAGGTAGTTGGGACCATGAAGAAATGAAAGGGATAGTGAGGATGAGGCAGAAGGAGACCGGGACAATTCTCAAATTGAAACTCCTGCTATCCGGTTAGCTAATACTGAATTGTTAGGGAGATTGGATACTATGCTTCCATATTTAGATTTAGAACAATGAGAAGACCGAACAAGATTCTCAGCATTTAAAAGTCTGTAGGGATAAGCCAGGACGTACAACCTTAGCCACACATGATGTGGATGTAGAGGAATCCGTTCCAATGAAACAGCATCCTTATCACTTCAGTCCAGACAAACAGGCTCAGGTACAAGTAGAAATCCAAAACATGCTGGAAAACAACTTAATTGAATGCAGTCAAAACAGCTGGCACTCACCAATAGTATTAGTGCCTGAACCTGATGGGTAAACCAGACTTTGCATAGACTATAGAAAGGTCAATGCAGCAACAAAGGCAGACTGCTACCTAATTCCTCGCTTGAATGATTGTATTGACAGAGTGGGCAGTGCCATGTTTCTTACAAAGATAGATTTGTTAAAGGGATACTGGCAAGTTCCTTTAACACCCCGAGCTAAAGAAGTATCAGCTTTGTTACACTAGACAGTCTTTACCAGTGCCGAGTGATGCCATTCAGGCTAAAAAATGTTTTGGCAACCTTTCAGAGATGAATGAATCAAGTGGTAGCCAGTGTTCCTAACTGTGTAGTTTATCTTGATGTGCTGGTACACAGTAATGTAAAATGTAGAAATGTAAAAACGGGTAGCAAGAGTTTCTACAGGTATTTAAAAAGGAAAAGAGTAAGTAAAGTGAGTGTTGGTCCTCTGGAGAGTGAGAATGCCGAATTAATAGTAGATAATAGTTAGGAAGGCATACAGGATACTTGCCTTTATCAGCTGAGGCATAGAATATAAGAGCAGGGAGTTTATGATGGAGCTATATAAAACGCTAGTTAGACCACAGCTGGAGTTCTGTGTACAGTTCTGGGCACCACACTATAGGAAGGATGTGATTGCACTGGAGAGGGTGCAGAGGAGATTCACCAGGATGTTGCCTGGGCTGGAGCATTTCAGCTATGAAGAGAGACTGGATAGGCTAGGGTTGTTTTCCTTGGAGTAGAGAAGGCTGAGGGGGGACATGATTGAGGTATACAAGATTATGAGGGGCATTGATAGGTTAGATAGGAAGAAACTTTTTCCCTTAGTAGAGGGGTCAAGAACCAGGGGACAGAGATTTAGGGGAAGGGGCAGGAAGTTTAGGGGGAATTTGAGGAAAAAGTTTTTCACCCAGAAGGTGGTTGGAATCTGGAATGAACTACCTGAAGAGGTGGTAGAGACAGGAACCCTCACAACATTTAAGAAGTATTTAGATGAGCACTTGAAACGCCATAGCATACAAGGCGACGGGCAAAGTGCAGGAATATGGGATTAGAATAGTTGGGTGCTGGATGGCCGGCACAGACACGATGGGCCGAAGGGCCTGTTTCTGTGCTGTATAACTCTATAATAAGGAAATGGCAGATGAAATGAACAAATATTTTCCTTCTGTCTTCACTATAGAGGATACAAAAAACATTCCAGTAATAGCTGTAAATCAGGAGGTGGAAGGAAGAGAGAAACTTGGTGAAATTACAATCGCCAGGGAAGCGGTACTGAGCAAACTGATGGGCTTCATCGTATGGTCTTAACAGAGGTGGCTAATGAGGTAGTAGATGCGTTGGTATAAACTTTTCAAAATTCGCTCAATTCTGGAAAGGTTCCAGAGAAGTGGTTACACCCAAGGTGCAGGCAGATAGATGGGTGACCGCTAGAAGGGGCAGGCAGTCAGTGCAGGAATCCCCTGTGGCTAGCCCCCTCTCTAACAAGTATACCGTTTTGGATACTGTTGGGGGGGATGGCCTATCAGGGGAAAACAGCAGCAGCCAGAGCAGTGGCACCATGGCTGGCACTGTTGTTCATCAGGGAGGGACAAAGCGCAGAAGAGCAATAGTTATAGGGGACTCTATAGTCAGGGGCACAGATAGGCGCATCTGTGGACGTGAAAGAGACTCCAGGATGGTATGTTGACTCCCTGGTGCCAGGGTCAAGGATGTCTCTGAACGGACAGGGGGCATTCTGAAGGGGGAGGGTGAACAGCCAGACGTTGTGGTACACATCGGTACCAATGACGGAGGCAGGAAGAGTGACGAGGTCCTGCAGGGGGAGTTTAGGGAGTTAGGTGGAAAGTTAAAAGACAGGACCTCTAGGGTTGTAATCTCGGGATTACTCCCTGTGCCACGTGCCAGTGAGGCTAGAAATAGGAAGATAGTGCAGCTAAACACGTGGCTGAACAGCTGGTGTAGAAGGGAAGGTTTCAGATACCATTGGGCTCTCTTCAGGGACAGATGGGACCTGTACAAGAAGGACGGGTTGCATCTAAACTGGAGGGGCACAAATATCCTGGCTGCGAGGTTTGCTAACATCACTCGGGAGGGTTTAAACTAGTGTGGCATGGAGGTGGGAACCAGAGCAGGTGGACAGCAAGTGAAATAAATGAGGGGGAACTAGTAAATAAGGCCAGTAAGACTAAGAGGAAGAGCAGGCAGGGAGATGTTGCAGAGCACAGCGGGACTGGTGGTCTGAAATGCATTTGTTTCAATGCGAGAAGTATAACAGGTAAGGCAGATGAACTTAGAGCTTGGATTAGTACTTGGAAATATGATATTGTTGCGATTACAGAGACTTGGTTGAGGGAAGGACAGGATTGGCAGCTAAATGTTCCAGGATTTAGAAGCTTCAGGCAGGATAGAGGGGGATGTAAAAGGGGTGGGGGAGTTGCATTACTTGTTAAGGAGAATATCACAGCTGTACTGCGGGAGGACACCTCGGAGGGGTCGTGCAGCGAGGCAATATGGGTGGAGCTCAGGAATAGGAAGGGTGCAGTCACGATGTTGGGGGTTTCTACAGGCCTCCCAACAGCCAGCGGGAGGTAGAGGAGCAGATATGTGAACAGATTTTGGAAAGATGTAAAGGTAACAGGGTTGTAGTGGTGGGTGATTTTAACTTCCCCAATATTGACTGGGACTCACTTAGTGCCAGGGGCTTGGATGGGGCAGAATTTGTAAGGAGCATCCAGGAGGGCTTCTTGAAACAATATGTAGATAGTCCAACTAGGGATGGGGCCGTACTGGACCTGGTATTGGGGAATGAGCCTGGCCAGGTGGTCGAAGTTTCAGTGGGGGAGCATTTCGGGAACAGTGACCATAATTCCTAAAGTTTTAAGGTACTTGTGGATAAGGATAAGAGTAGTCTTCGGGTGAAGGTGCTAAATTGGGGGAAGGCTAATTATAACAATATTAGGCAGGAACTGAAGAATTTAGATTGGGGGCGGCTGTTTGAGGGTAAATCAACATCTGACATGTGGGAGTCTTTCAAATGTCAGTTGATTAGAATCCAGGACCAGCATGTTTCGGGAACCTTGGATGACGCGGGATATTGTGAGCCTCGTCAAAAAGAAAAAGGAAGCATTCGTAAGGGCTGGAAGGCTAGGATTAGGCGAATCCCTTGAGGAATATAAAGACAGTCGAAAGGAACTTAAGCAAGGAGTCAGGAGGGCTAAAAGGGGTCATGAAAAGTCATTGGCAGACAGGATTAAGGATAATCCCAAGGCTTTTTATACATATATAAAGAGCAAGAGGGTAACTAGGGAAAGGGTTGGCCCGCTCAAGGACAGAGAAGGGAATCTATGTGTGGAGCCAGAGGAGATGGGCGAGGTACTAAATGAGTACTTTGCATCAGTATTCACCAAAGAGAAGGACTTGGTGGATGATGAGCCGAGGGAAGGGAGTGTAGATAGTCTCAGTCATCTCATTATCAAAAAGGAGGAGGTGTTGGGTGTCTTGCAAAGCATTAAGGTAGATAAGTCCCCAGGGCCTGATGGGATCTACCCTAGAATACTGAGGGAGGCAAGGGAAGAAATTGCTGGGGCTTTGACAGAAATCTTTGCATCCTCATTGGCTGCAGGTGAGGTCCCAGAGGACTGGAGAATAGCCAATGTTGTTCCTTTGTTTAAGAAGGGTAGCAAGGATAATCCAGGAAATTATAGGCCGGTGAGCCTTACATCAGTGGTAGGGAAATTATTAGAGAGGATTCTTCGGGACAGGATTTACTCCCATTTGGAAACAAACGAACTTATTAGCGAGAGGCAGCATGGTTTTGTGAAGGGGAGGTCGTGTCTCACTAATTTGATTGAGTTTTTTGAGGAAGTGACAAAGATGATTATCTATATGGACTTCAGTAAAGCCTTTGACAAGGTCCCTCATGGCAGACTGGTACAAAAGGTGAAGTCACACGGGATCAGAGGTGAGCTGGCAAGATGGACACAGAACTGGCTCGGTCATAGAAGACAGAGGGTAGCAGTGGAAGGGTGCTTTTCTGAATGGAGGGATGTGACTAGTGGTGTTCTGCAGGGATCAGTGCTGGGACTTTTGCCCTTTGTAGTATATATAAATGATTTGGAGGAAAATGTAGCTGGTCTGATTAGTAAGTTTGCGGACGACACGAAGGTTGGTGGAGTTGCGGATAGTGATGAGAATTGTCAGAGGATACAGCAGGATATAGATCGGTTGGAGACTTGGGCGGAGAAATGGTAGATGGAGTTTAATCCGGACAAATGTGAGGTAATGCATTTTGGAAGATCTAATGCAGGTGGGAAGTATCCAGTAAATGGCAGAACCCTTAGGAGTATTGACAGGCAGAGAGATCTGTGCGTCCAGGTCCACAGGTCGCTGAAAGTGGCAATGCAGGTGGATAAGGTAGTCAAGAAGGCATACGGCATGCTTGCCTTCATCGGTCGGGGCAGAGAGTATAAAAATTGGCAAGTTATGCCGCAGCTGTACAGAACTTTAGTCAGGCCACACTTAGAATATTGCGTGCAATTCTGGTCGCCACACTACCAGAAGGACGTGGAGGCTTTGGAGAGGGTACAGAAGAGGTTTACCAGGATGTTGCCTGGTCTGGAGGGCATTAGCTATGAGGAGAGGTTGGATAAACTCGGATTGTTTTCACTGGAACGACAGAGGTGGAAGGGTGCCATGATAGAGGTTTACAAAGTTATGAGCGGCATGGACAGAGTGGATAGTCCGAAGCTTTTTCCCAGAGTGGAAGAGTCAGTTACTAGGGGACATAGGTTTAAGGTGAGAGGGGAAAAGTTTAGAGGGGATGTGCGAGGCAAGTTCTTTACACAGGGGTGGTGAGTGCCTGGAACTTGCTGCCGGGGGAGGTGGTGGAAGCAGGTACGATAGCGACGTTTAAGAGGCATCTTGACAAATACATGAATAGGATGGGAATAGAGGGTTACGGTCCTCGGAAGTGCAGAAGGTTTTAGTTTAGGCAGGCATCAAGATCGGCGCAGGCTTGGAGGGCCGAATGGCCTGTTCCTGTGCTGTACTGTTCTTTGATCTTTGTTCAGACTGGAAAATAGCAAATATAACCCCTCTATTCAAGAAGGGGCAAGGGCGGAGGGGGGGGGGGGGGGGGGGGACGGTGGGCGGGTGGGGGAAGGTAGAAAAAAGGTAACTATAGGCCTGTTAGCTTGACATCTGTCGTGGGGAAGGTGTTAGAATCGATCATTGAGGAGGCTATAGCTGGGCACTTAGAAAAACATGTCAGCATGGTTTTGTGAAAGGGAAATCATGTTTAACCAATTTATTGGAGTTCGTAGAAGGAGTAACATGCTCTGTGGATAAAGGGGAACCTCTTGACGTACTGTACTTGGATTTCCAGAAGACATTTGACATGGTGCCACATAAAAGGTTATTGTGCAAAGTAGGAGCTCATGGTGTAGGGGTAACATATTAGCGTGGATAGAAGATTGGCTGGCTGGGAGAAAACTGAGAGTATGCATAAATGGGTCCTTTTCTGATTGGAAGGATGTGACAAGCAGAGTCCCACAGGGGTCTGTGCCGGGGCCTCAACTTTTTACAATTTATATCAATGACTTAGATGAGGGGAGCAATGGCATGGTAGTTAAATTTGCAGATGACACAAAGATAGGTTGGAAAGTATGTTGTGTAGGGGACATAAGGAGGTTGCAGACCAATATAGATAGGTTGAATGAGTGGGCAGATGGAGTATAATGTGGGAAAATGTGAAGTTGTTCACTTTGGCAGTAAGAATAAAAAAGCAGAGTATTACTTAAACGACTGCAGAATTCTGTGGTGCAGAGGGATCTAGGTGTTGTAGTGCCTGAGTCACAAAAGGTTAGTATGCAGGTACAGCAAGTAATAAAGAAAGCTAATGGAATGTTATCCTTTATTACAAGAGGAATTGAAAATAAAAGTAAGGATGTTATGCTTCAGTTATGCAGGACATTGGTGAGACCACATCTCGAGTACAGTGTGCAGTTTTGGACTCCTTATTTAAGGAAGGATGTAAATGCATTGGAGGCGGTTCAGAGGAGGTTTACTAGATTGAAATCTGGAATGAGTGGGTTGTCTTATGACGAAAGGTTGGACAGACTGGGCTTGCTTTCACTGGAGTTTAGAAGAGTGAGGGGAGACTTGATTGAAGTTTATAAGATCCTGAACTCTTGACAAGGTGGATATGGAAAGGATGTTTCCTCTGAGTCTCCTCCTTGGAGACTGAGTGAGACCGGCAGAGTTAAAAGTGCAGCAGAAGCGGGAAGGAGTGAGACTGAGTGAGACCGGCAGAGTTTAAAAATGCAGCGGCAGCGGGAAGGAGCGAGACTGAGCGAGACTGGCAGAGTTTAAAAGAGCAGCGGCAGCGGGAAGGAGCGAGACTGAGTGAGACCGGCAGACTTTAAAAGTGCAGTGGCAGCAGGAAGGAGCGAGACTGAGTAAGACCGGAAGAGTTTAAAAGAGCAGCGGCAGCGGGAAGGAGTGAGACTGAGCGAGACCAGCAGAGTTTAAAAGTGCAGTGGCAGCGGGAAGGAGTGAGACTGAGCGAGACTGGAAGAGTTTAAAAGAACAGCGGAAGCGGGAAGGAGCAAGACTGAGTGAGACTGGCAGAGTTTAAAAGTGCAGCGGCAGCAGGAAGGAACGAGACTGAGTGAGACCAGAAGAGTTTAAAAGAGCAGCGACAGCGGGAAGGAGTGAGACTGAGCGAGACCGGCAGAGTTTAAAAGTGCAGTGGCAGCGGGAAGGAGTGAGACTGAGTGAGACCGGCAGAGTTTAAAAGTGCAGTGGCAGCGGGAAGGAGCAAGACTGACTGAGACCGGCAGACTTTAAAAGTGCAGTGGCAGCGGGAAGGAGCGAGACTGAGCGAGGCCAGAAGAGTTTAAAAGTACAGTGGCAGCGGGAAGGAGCGCAACTGAGTGAGACTGGAAGAGTTTAAAAGAGCAGCGGCAGCAGGAAGGAGTGAGACTGAGTGAGACCAGCAGTTTAAACGTGCAGTGGCAGCGGGAAGGAGCGAGACTGTGTGAGACCGGAAGAGTTTAAAAGAGCAGCGGGAAGGAGCGAGACTGAGTGAGACCAGCAGAGTTTAAAAGTGCAGTGGCAGCGGGAATGAGCGAGACGGGAAGAGTTTAAAAGAGAAGTGGCAGCGGGAAGGAGCGAGACTGAGTGAGACCGGCAGAGTTTAAAAGAGCAGCGGGAAGGAGCGAGATTGAGTGAGACCAGCACAGTTTAAAAGTGCAGTGGCAGTGGGAAGGAGCGAGATTGAGTGAGACCGGCACAGTTTAATAGTGCAGCAGCAACGGGAAGGAGCGAGACTGAGTGAGACCGGCAGAGTTTAAAAGTGCAGCGGCAGCGGGAAGGAGCGAGACAGTGAGACCGGCAGAGTTTAATGTCCAGTGGCAGCGGGAAGGAGCGAGACTGAGCGAGACCAGCAGTGTTTAAAAGTGCAGCAGCAGCGGGAAGGAGCGAGACAGTGAGACCGGCAGAGTTTAATGTCCAGTGGCAGAGGGAAGGAGCGAGACTGAGCAAGACCAGCAGAGTTTAAAAGTGCAGCGGCAGCGGGAAGGAGCGAGACAGTGAGACCAGCAGAGTTTAATGTCCAGTGGCAGCGGGAAGGAGCGAGACTGAGCGAGACCAGCAGAGTTTAAAAGTGCAGCGGCAGCGGGAAGGAGCGAGACTGAGTGAGACCGGCGGAGTTTTAAAGTGCAGCAGCAGCGGGATGGAGCGGGACAGTGAGACCGGCAGAGTTTAATGTCCAGTGGCAGAGGGAAGGAGCGAGACTGAGCGAGATCAGCAGAGTTTAAAAGTGCAGCGGCAGCGGGAAGGAGCGAGACAGTGAGACCAGCAGAGTTTAATGTCCAGTGGCAGCGGGAAGGAGCGAGACTGAACGAGACCAGCAGAGTTTAAAAGTGCAGCGGCAGCGGGAAGGAGTGAGACTGAGTGAGACCGGCAGAGTTTAAAAGTGCAGTAGCAGCGGAAGGAGCGAGACAGTGAGACTGGCAGAGTTTAAATGTCCAGCGGCAGCGGGAAGGAGTGAGACTGAGCGAGACCGGCAGAGTTTAAGAGTGCAGCAGCAGCGGGAAGGAGTGAGACAGTGAGACCGGCAGAGTTTAAATGTCCAGTGGCAGCTGGAAGGAGTTTTGAAAAAAAAAGCCAAGTGATGTCACAGGAGAGCTGCAAGGTGATTGGTTTGTGAGTCACTGCTGTGAGGGAATAGCTCTAAATAGCTGGGTAAGTATCTCAGGTAAGAAAAGTTTAAAAGTTTAAAGTTTATTTCAAATATAGTAAGTAGTGTTTTTTTTTTAGGGAGTTCTGTAGTAACGAGGACCAGGAAAGAATGTCCCTAGAGTAACTGATATTATTGGACATTAAGATCTTCCAGAAGGTTTAATTTAAAGGGTTAAGTCATGGCAGGAGAGCTCAAAGCCGTGGTGTGCTCCTTGTGCTCCGTGTCGGAAGCCGGGAACAATTCCAGTGCCCGGGACCGGCATGAGTGCAGGAAGTGTCTCCAGCTGCAGCACCGGGAAGCCTGGGTTTCGGAGCTGGAGCGGCAGCTGGGGACACTGTGGAGCATCCACGAGGCGGAGAGTATTGTGGATAGCATGTATAGAGAGGTGGTCACACCGCAGGCTCAGACTCCACAGGCAGGAAGGGAATGGGTGACCACCAGGCAGAGCAAGAGGTCTAGGCAGGCAGTGCAGGAATCTCCTGTGGCTATTCCCCTGCAAAACAGATCTACTGCTTTGGATACTGTTGGGGGGAATGGCCTCTCAGGGGAAAGCAGCAACAGCCCAATTCGTTGCACCACAGTTGGCTCTGCTGCACAGGGGAGGAGTAAAAAGTGTGGGAATGCAATAGTTATAGGGGATTCAATTATAAGGGGAATAGATAGACGTTTCTGTGACCGCAAAAGAGACTCCAGGATGGTATGTTGTCTCCCTGGTGCTAGGGTCAAGGATGTCTCAGAGCGGTTATGTGGTACACATTGCGACAAACGATATAGGTTTAAAAAAAGGATGAGGTCCTAAAAGCAGAATATAGGGAGCTAGGAAGTAAGTTGAAAAGTAGGACCTCAAAGGTAGTGATCTCAGGATTACTACCAGTGCCACGTGCTAGTCAGAGTAGAAATAGCAGGATATATCGGATGAATACGTGGCTGAAGAGATGGTGTGAGGGGGAGGGTTTTAGATTCCTGGGACATTGGGACCGGTTCTGGGGAGGTGGGACCAGTACAAACTGGACGGGTTACACCTGGGCAGGACCGGGATTGATGTCCTAGGGGGAGTATTTGCTGGAGTGGTTGGGGAGGGTTTAAACTAAAATGGCAGGGGGATGGGAACCTTTGCAAGGAGTCAGAGGAGGGGGGGGATCAAAGACAAGAACAAAAGACAGTAAGGGGAATAAGAAAAGTGATAGGCTGAGAAATCAAGGGCCAGAATCAAAAGGGACACAGTGAAAAATAGTGGGAAGGGGACAAGTAATATCAAAAAGACAAGCCTTAAGGCTTTGTGCCTTAACGCGTGGAGCATTCGCAATAAATTGGATGAATTAATCGCACAAATAGATGTAAACGGGTATGATATAGTCAGGATTACAGAGACATGGTTGCAAGGTGACCAGGGATGGAAAATGAACATCCAGGGGTATTCAGTATTTAGGAAGGACAGACAAAAAGCAAAAGGCGGTGGAGTTGCATTGCTGGTTAAAGAGGAAATTGACGCAATAGTGAGGACGGATATTAGCTCTGATGATGTGGAATCTGTATGGGTAGAGCTGAGAAACACTAAGGGGCAAAAAACGTTAGTGGGGGTTGTCTATAGACCCCCAAACTGTAGTGGTGATGTTGGGAATGGCATTAGACAGGAAATTAGAGATGTATGCGATAAAGGAACATCTGTAATTATGGGTGAGTTTAATCTGCATGTAATTGGACAAATCAAATTAGTCACAATACCGTAGAGGAGGAATTCTTGGAGTGCATCTGGGATGGTTTTCTGGACCAATACGTTGAGGAACCAACTAGAGAATGGGCCATCCCAGACTGGGTATTGTGTAATGAGAGAGGAATAATTGACAATCTAGTGGTGTGAGACCCCTTGGGGACGAGCGACCATAATATGATAGAATTCTTCATCAAGTTGGAGAGCGACGTAGTTGATTCTGAGACAAGGATCCTGAATCTGAGTAAAGGAAACTACGAAGGTATGAGGCGCAAGTTGGCCATGACAGATTGGGAAATGTTACTTAAAGGGATGATGGTGGATAGGCAATGGCAAACATTTAAAGAGTGCAAGGATGAACTGCAACAATTGTTTATTCCTGTCTTGCGCAAAAGTAAAATGGGAAAAATAGCCAAACCATGGCTTACAAGGGAAATTAGAGATAGCATTAGATCCAAGGAAGAGGCATATAAATTCGCCAGAAAAAACAACAGACCTGAGGATTGGGAGCAGTTGAGAATTCAGCAAAGGAGGACCAAGGGATTGATTAAGAAGGGGAAAATAGAGTACGAGAGCAAGCTTGCGGGGAACATAAAAACTGACTGTAAAAGTTTCTATAGATATGTGAAGAGAAAAGGATTGGTGAAGACAAATGTAGGTCCCTTACAGTCAGAAACATGGGAATTTATTATGGGGAATAAAGAAATGGCTGACCAACTAAATGCATACTTTGGTTCTGTCTTCACAAAGGAGGACACAAATATCATACCAGAAATGTTGGGGAACACAGGGTTTAGTGAGAGAGGGGAACTGAAAGAAATCAGTATTAGTAGAGAAATGGGGAAATTGATGGGATTGAAGGCCGATAAATCCCCAGGGCCTGATGGTCTGCATCCCAGAGTACTTAAGGAAGTGGCTCTAGAAATAGTGGATGCATTGGAGGTCATCTTCCAAGATTCTATAGACTCTGGAACAGTTCCTACAGATTGGAGGGTAGCTAATGTAACCCCACTATTTAAAAAGGGAGGTAGAGAGAAAGCAGGAAATTATAGAGCAGTCAGCCTGACGCCGGTAATGGGGAAAATTCTAGAGTCCATTATCAAAGATTTTATATAGCAGAGCACTTAGAGAACAGTGGTAGAATCAGGCAGAGTCAGCATGGATTTACGAAAGGGAAATCATGCTTGACAAATCTACTAGAATTCTTCGAGGATGTAACTAGTAGAGTTGATGAGGGGGAGCCAGTGGATGTGGTTTATTTGGACTTTCAGAAGGCTTTCGACAAATTCCCACATAAGAGATTAGCGTGTAAAATTAAAGCGCATAGGATTGGGGGTAGTGTATTGTGATGGATAGAAAATTGGTTGGCGGACAGGAAACAAAGAGTAGGGATAAATGGGTCTTTTTCCAAATGGCAGGCAGTGACTAGTGGGGTACTGCTGGGATCGGTGTTAGGACCCCAGCTATTCACAAAATACATTAATGATTTAGATGAGGGAACTAAATGTAATATCTCCAAATTTGCAGATGACACAAAACTGGGTGGGAGGGCGAGTTGTGAAGAGGATGCAGAGAGGCTTCAGGGTGATTTGGACAAGTTGAGTGAGTGGGCTAATGCATGGCAGATGCAGTATAATGTGGATAAATGTGAGGTTATCCACTTTGGTAGCAAAAACAGGAAGGCAGATTATTATCTGAATGGCTATAAACTGAGAGAGGGGACCTGGGTGTTCTCGTACACCAGTCGCTGAAGGTAAGCATGCAGGTGCAACAGGCGGTAAAAAAGGCAAATGGTATGTTGGCCTTCATAGTGAGAGGATTCGAGTACAGGAGCAGGGATGTCTTGCTGCAATGATACAGGGCCTTGGTGAGGCCACACCTGGAATATTGTGTGCAGTTTTGGTCTCCTTATCTGAGGAAGGATGTTCTTGCTATATAGGGAGTGCAGCGAAGGTTTACCAGACTGATTCCTGGGATGGTGGGACTGACGTATGAGGAGAGATGAGTCGGTTAGGATTATATTCACTGGAGTTCGGAAGAGTGAGGGGGGATCTCATAGAAACCTATAAAATTCTAACAGGACTTGACAGGGTAGATGCAGGAAGGATGTTCCCGATGGTGGGGGAGTCCAGAACCAGGGGTCATAGTCTAAGGATACGGGGTAAACCTTTCAGGACTGAGATGAGGAGAAATTTCTTTACCCAGAGAGTGGTGAGCCTGTGGAATTCGCTACCACAGAAAGCAGCTGAGGCCAAAACATTGTATGTTTTCAATAAGAAGTTAGATATAGCACTTGGGGCGAAAGGGATCAAAGTGTATGGGGAGAAAGCAGGAACAGGTTACTGAGTTGGATGATCAGCCATCATCATAATGAATGGCGGAGCAGGCTCGAAGGGCCGAATGGCCTACTCCTGCTCCTATTTTCTATGTTTGTGGGTAAGTCCAGAACTAGAGGACACTTTTAAAATTAAGGGTCGCCCTTTCAGGACAGAGATGAGGAGAAATTTTTTCTCTGAGGGTTGTGTGACTTTGGAACTCTCTGCCTCAGAAGGTGGTGGAGGCGGGGTCATTGAATATTTTTAAGGCGGCGGTAGATAGATTCTTGTTAGGCAAGGGAATCAAAGGTGTTCAGTTCTGATGAAAGGTCACTGACCTGAAGCGTTGACTCTGCTTCTCTCTCCACAGATGCTGCCAGACCTGCTGCGTATTTCCAGCATTTCTTGTTTTTATTTCAGATTTCCAGCATCTGCAGTATTTTGCTTTTATTTAAGTGAATCAAAGATTATCGGGTGTGGATGGGAGTGTGAAATTCGAGACACAAACAGATCAGCCATGATCTTATTGAATGGCGGAGTCGGCTAGAGGAGCCAAATGGCCGACTGTTTCTCCTAATTCGTATGTTTGTATGTACTTGGAAGGAACACTTGAAACAGTTAGAAACTGTTTAAAAAATTACAATCGACTGATTTCGTGGTAAACCTTGCCAAAAGCGAATTCGCAAAGGCGAGAGTGACCTACCTCAGGCATATAGTAGGGCAAGGACAAGTATTGCCAAGAGCAGCAAAAGTACAAGCCTACCCCTAAGACTAAGCAAGAAATCATGAAGTTTTTGGGGATGTGTGGTTTCTACAGAAAGTCTGTACCAAATTTCAGCACTGTAGCTGATCCACCAACAGATTTGCTACAGAAAAAGAAAACCAAGGTAGTGTGGTCAGGGGAGTGCCAGGCATCTTTTGAAAAGCTGAAGGCCATTGTAACTAATGAACCAAGTGTCGGCTGCTCCAAATTTCACTAAGCCCTTTAAGGTAGCGATTGATGCTAGTGACCTGGAGGGAGTCAGTGCAGTCCTGTTACAAGATAATGAATTGGGCACAGAAAGACCAATGGGATACTTTCCAAAAAAATTAAATCAACACCAAAAACGACATTTCACTGTGGAAAAAAATACGTTAGGTCTATTATTGGCTTTTAAACATTTTGAAGTCTATGTCTGCCACGACTACAGAGAAACATTGGTATATTCTGATCATAACCCACTAACCTTTGTGGAAAAATTTAAAACTCAGACTGCCAGCATATTCTGATGGAGTTTACTGTTGCAGACCTATCACTTAAAGATTGTCCACAGTTTGGGAAAGAATGTCATTGCAGATGCTTTATCGCGAATCTAACTTTGTTTGAGTATATGAGTAAAGATGGTACAAAGAAAAAAACTGCATTCACTCCAAGTATACAGTGAATGGGGGGGGGGGCATGAGTATGGAAACTGTGTTTTAAAATGTTTTCAACTTCTGTTTTATACATTGTAATGAAACGCATCAAAAACGGCATTTCATTTCGCCAAGGGTGGAGGTGTTATGGACCTTCCATATATTATTGTTAAAACTTGGAATCTATATTTTTTAACTGAAGAGGCTGACCTTTGGGTTGTTTTTTTGAAAGGAAGTTCAACAAAAGTTTAACCAGAAAACAAGTTTTTTTTTTACTGGAAAGCTGGTGATTTCATGTAAACACCACAGGGGTTTTGACTTAAGAGCTATTTTGTTGTGACGAGAGAATTTATGATTTGCATGAGACTTGCCTGGAAAAACGTTTGGTTTCACTTTGAACTTTTAAAAGATGCTAGTTTTTGGACTAAAAGCAAGCAGTTGGAATCTGCATATGGACCTGCCAGGAGATCAGAAGAAAAAAAAAAGATAACTGTTATCTGTCTTTGAAGAATCCCTGCTATTGAAAAGCAAAAGCCTGTATGAAGTGGTACTCTTACCTCCTGCATTTTTAAGAAACCCTGAATATTTTCAGAAACCTTGCATCTTCAAATGAACTTTACATCGAATGTGTGAACAATGGAACTCTGTTGATGCACACCTGCAGTTGAATTTCTCTGAAAGCCTGGCCAAACAGACTGTTCATCAGCCTCACCTGGAAAAATTCCTAGTGGCAACTATTCGACTTTGGGACAGCTTGCTAGAACAAAGGACTTCCATCTCTCCCCATCAGTAAAAGTTTTTTTTATTCGTTCTATTCCTTTGTAACAGCTGTAAACAGAAATCCCCTTTTCTCCTGGTTAAGCAGATTTTGGATGTATGTGCGTGTGAGTGAGGGCTAGGATAAAATACGGGGCTTTAATATCTCAATTTGCGTATATATTTACTTCATTATTGGTTAAGACTTAGTTTATAACAAACGGATAATTTTGTTGTTTATTAAAGAAACCTGGTTGGTGTGCTTTTTTCTGGGAACAAAGAGAGTATCTTAAATTGCCTGTTTCAGTAAGTAGGAACATTTATTGATATGCTGTGACCTGTGGAGAAGTGGGACTGAATTAACAGTGCACTCCTCCCGCCTCGGTTGAAACACCGGAAACGTTAACTCTGTTTCTCTTGTCAGACCTGCTGAGTATTTCCAGCACTTCCTGCTTTTAACTCTATGAAAGGATGAATACTATTGGGTTGGGTGAGGCAGAGGGGTAAGTTGATGACTGTTCACTAAAAATAAGCAGAGTTTTTCACTCCCATTTAAGCTGGATATTTCCACAATCCTCCAGTTTCTCACAAAAAAAGCAAAAGAAATTGCTCAAAAAATTGCACAACTTCCATATTACAAATGAACTCCATCGCAAAAATGACCAGATTTCCATTTCCCCTAAAAGGAAGCTTAAACCTTGCATAATCTTCAGATTGTTTAGCATTCTTGCTCCATGATAACGATGGCAGGAAAGTTGAGCAAAAAAAACCATGACAATCTTAAGTGAAACTTTCCATGATTTTTGTTAAACTTTGCAAAGAATTCCTACATTATCTTTTCTCAACATTTACATCAGTATAAGCCTTAGGCTCAGCTGAAACACTCAATGTTTCCACTGGAGCACAAAACAGCAAATTGCATCGAATATTACTGACAAATCGGATTCCTTCAACACAAGCCAACTTTAGGCCAACCACCATTTTGATTGATGCAGCAGCTTTGGCAGCCATTTTGAGTGCAACAGTGGCCACAACAGAGTGCGGAATGTTTGAAACATAAATCATACCACAGATGAACATGAATGGATTTAACAAATAAGCACTTAAAAATGTAACAATTTGAAGTTTAATATTCAGCTACAGCCAATAAGCACCCGGATAGGCATTTTGTGACTAACACCTGAAGGATTCCAGGCTGGTCTGTGTAAACAAACAGTGAAAAAATCAGAACATTTAGGCTGAATTATCAGAGTTGCTGGAGTGCTCAAAAGCTGCAGGGAAATCAGTCAATGCAAAAAGAAAATCTGAAAATAACTGGGAAGCTGTGAAAAGATTGACCTGTGCTTTCCCCTCTTGGCCACCAGCAACTGAAATGGTCCCTTGTGTAGCTTCTAAAATATTTACTGTTACATTACAGTCTCCAGAGGAAGACGAGAGGCCAGAGGAACAGAGACTGTTTACAAAATAAAAGAATAATCAGTTAATATTTAAACCTTCCAAGTGCTTATTGATGGTTGCAGCTTCACTCTGCAGGAAGAATCTCTCCAAGCCAATCACTGTCACATACACCAGGCTGTGGTAACAGTATATTTGTACAATCAGTTTTCATGTAAGCGATTATCTTAAACACTTTCATAAGAAGATCCATAATTTCATCCCAAAACTCACAAAAATCAATGGGCACCTTTTGATCCACAGTTTTTAATTTGTCTGTATTTCCATCTGTTTTGTTGGGGCAATGTTTAAAAACTTGATGAAAGAAACCAATACAGATTTTAAAAGCAGGTTCCTATTGGACGATATCCTCAGGACTGATAAGCAATCATTGGTGATGGATTAATAATCTTGACTGCCTCTGGCAAAATGGCTAGCACCTCTCACCCTGCAGCTCCCAAACGGCCAATAAAAGGTAATGAGTTACAGTCTGGGCTGTGGGGACAGTAAACTTTAAATCGAGCCAGATAACATTGATATCCATGACAAAATGGTTATTAGTCAATGGGTTCATGGCCAGCCATTTTATCCATCAAGCATGTTACTATTGGTGGATTGAG
The DNA here is from genome assembly GCF_036365525.1 of Heterodontus francisci. Classification (NCBI taxonomy): domain Eukaryota; kingdom Metazoa; phylum Chordata; class Chondrichthyes; order Heterodontiformes; family Heterodontidae; genus Heterodontus; species Heterodontus francisci. Next base: position 72,507 of record NW_027141938.1, read on the forward strand.
AGCAGTCATTTACAACTCGTTTCTGTGGCTACTGATTTACATAAATCCATCTCAGCCCCAAAGAAACACTGCCCTGCTACATGACACACAGTTCAAATAGGCCAGTTGAAATTTTGGCCATGAAAACAATTTCTAAAATGTGTGATGTAAAATGACGTTTCCTTGCTTTCTCAAATATTTTAAGTGTAGATTTTAAAAAAACTTTCTATGAACCTGTTTCATAAGAGATTGACTGTACATCAGAACTTTACTCTGCTTTCAATTAATGTCCTATTGCAAACCTCTTCCAAAGCATTCGTGTCTGCCAGTATCAGTGCAATGGATCAGCATTATGACTGACAGTCAATAGCAACAGCAGCTCAACTACAAGAACTTTAACTACTGGCAAATGAGCTTCATCTGAAATCCTGTTTAATATCTCTATCTATATTATGTCATTGACCGACTGTCAGCCACTCCAGTCAATTTTAACACAGACTAAGTGGTATCTGTAACTGTATAATACTGATTCAGCTCAGCCACCAAATCCTGGTCATTTTCAAGCCATTGCTCTCTTTTGGGTAGTTAATGCCTCCACCTTCCCTCTGACAGACCATCAAATGGCATTTCTGTTTGTTCAATGACTTGAGGATGCTGATGTGTGGCACCATTGGGTCTGGATGTACCAGTACACTAGACAGGCATTGCTAACACTGACTGCTTAGCATGCTAGGCCTGATTAGGCCTGAATGTAATGAGGCCTCTGTTGCCATAGTCACAGTTTCATTAATGACATACAGATGAAGATTCACAAGGACTCGTTAATGTTGACATTCAAAGACTTGACCAAACAACTAACAAAAGAAAATGATTTAAGGCTGTTTAACTATTGTAGATATTTTGGCCCCCACTTATTTCAAAATACATTGAAATTTTTAAAATCCCCTGTAGATTCATGAATCTACATTTTCTCTTTTTCCTATTCCAGTTAATGTGTAATAAAATGACGCTCCCATTTTAAGAAGAGTCAAGATCTCTGTTCAAGTAGCATTATATGTTTTCTCATCTTTTAGGACCAGCAAAATCTTCTCATTCGACATTCCTTCCATTGATGTTTTTAGTTTTCCAGGAATATTTTGTGGTGTAAGTCTATCCCAAACAAGAAAACGTCCAACTCTACTGAAGCTTGTCGGTTTGCAGAATGAAGAATTAAAGAGATGGAGTTTATCCTCATTTCTCCTGTGGTGTTTTCCTTCTTCATCAGACAAGGTCCATCCAAACATGTGTCAAAGCACACACGCAGACTGGGCCTACACAAAATGGCACGCCAAAAACATGAATGAGGCATTGCAGTAAAGATGTGAGATGTGTGTTGCAGGAGGCTCCCAGTTCCCTATCTGTTCCCTTGTTCAGCAGGTAGAAACACCACAAATACCCCAAGGTTCAGAGATTCCAGGCTGAGTTATCTTTCCCACAGTCAGAAGATTCCTGCCTCATTCACAAATAGCCCTCATGCCAACCAATGACATTTTTAAAACGCCTGTCCTTTTGTGCTCAGATTTTCATACCCACTCTTGCACTGAGCGTTTGCAGGACACCAGGTTCTGCTGTGACCCTTTCTGCTTGAACTGGAAGATGGTGTAGACCAGCACCAGAATGCAAAGGGACAGGATGCAAGGGATGACTACGGCAATGGCGTTCACTGTGCTGGGCACGTCATTGATCTGAACCATGATGTCCACATCATCATTGGGTCGACGGCGGTCTTTGCTCGTGTTGACATCTTTGTGATTGCATCCCATCCAGTCTTTGACAATTGAGCGGGGATACCCTGGTTCCACAAGCAACTTCTGGTTGTCAAACTTCCAGTATAGCTTCCCTTTGTAAAAATATGTGTAAGCTAATTGAAAAAAAAGAAAATTAGAACAATAGGAAAATCCTTCGCACCTGCAGCTTCCAATTTTTGATGCAGTTTATTGGAGCATGCAATGCTTTGTCACAGGGGAAGGCTGAGACAGAGAGCATTACAGAGGCTATAGGGAGAGGAGTTCACAATAGGATTAGCTTTGGATTGCTCTAGCAATGGGTTAGTATATAACTGGCCAAATGGCCTCAGATGCTGCATATGTTTCTCTGGATCATTGCCATTCACTTTCTTTCTGTTTGCACTAGAATCATAGAATGGTTACAACACAGGAGGCCATTCGGCCCGTCGTGTCTGTGCCAGCTCTCTGCAGCAGCAACTCAGCTAGTCCCACTCCCTTCCTTTCCCTGTAGCCCTGCAATCTCTTCAGATGATTATCCAATTCTCTTCTGAAAGCCACAGTTGAACCTGCATTCCAGATCCGAACTGCTCTCTGTGTAAAAGTTTATCCTCATGTCACCTCTGGTTTTTTTGCCATTACCCTAAATCGATGCCCTCTTGTTCTCGATCCTTCCACCAATGAGAACAGTTTCTCTCCATCTACTCTGTCCAGATCCCTCATAATTTTGAGCACCTCTATCAAATCTTTTCTTTTCCAAGGAGAACAGCCTCAGCTTCTCCAATCTATCCACATAACTGAAGTTTCTCATTCCTGAAACCATTCTTGTGAATCATTTCTGCATCCTCTCTAATGCCTTAACATCCTTCAAAATGTGTGGAGCCCAGAACTGGACACAATTCTCCAGTTGAAGCTGAACCAGTGTTTTATAAAGTTCACCATAACTTTCTTGGTTTTGTACTCTATGCCTTTACCTATAAAGCCCAGGACCCCACAAGCTTTTTAACCATTTTCACAACCTGCCCTGCCACCCTTAATGATTTATGCCCTCTACTCCTGCACCCCCTTTAGAACTGTACCCTTTATTTTATATCGCCTTGCCTTGTTCTTCCTACCTCACACTTCTTGGTATTAAATTTCATCTGCCACGTGTCTGCCCATTCCACCAGCCTGTCTATGTTCTTTTGAAATCTACCACTCTCCTCCTCACAGTTCACAATACTTCCAAGTGTTGTGTCAGCTGCAAATTTTGAAACTGTGCTCTCCAGTCTGAAAAGCAAATGTACACCACTATTTTCTGTTTCCTGTCTCTCAGCCAACTTCATATCCATGCTGCTATTGTCCCTTTTATTCCATGGGCTTCAACTTTGCTGACAAATCTATTATGTGACACTTTATCAAATACTTTTTGGAAGTCCATGTACACATTACCCTCATCAAAAAATACTCAAGCAAGTTAGTTAAACATGATTTGTCCTTAACAAATCCGTGCTAGCTTTCCTTAATGAATCTACATTGGTCCAAGTGATTATTAATTTTGTCCTGGATAACCATTTCTAAAAGCTTTCCCACCACTGAGGTTAAACTGATTGGCCTGTAGTTGCTGGGCTTATCCTTACACCCTTTTTTGTTACGGTTTTGCCTGCCAATCTTTGATTCCAATTTACCTTTTTTGAAAAAGGGTGTAACATTTGCAATTCTCCAGTTCCCTGGCACCACCCCTGTATCTAAGGAGGATTGGAAGATTATTGACAATTCTCCGCAATTTCCACCCTTACGTCCCTCAGTATCCTCCGATGCATCAGATCCAGTCTTGGTGAATTATCAACCTTAGGTACAGCCAGATTTTCTAATGTCTCCTCTTTATCAATTTTTAGCCCATCCAGTGTCTCCACTACCTCCTCTTTCACTATGACTTGGCCAGCATCTTCTTCCTTGGTAAAGACAGAGGTACTCAGTCATGCTCCCTGCCTCCATGTGTAAATCCCCTTTTAAGTCGCTAATCAGCCCAACTCCTCATTTTAGCACTGTTTCACTATCTGTATACCTTTAGAGGACTTTTGGATTCCGTTTGTTAGCTGCCAGTCTCTTCTATTACTCTCTCTTTGCTTCTCTCATTTCTTTCCTCACTTCCCCTCTGAACTTTCTATATTCAGCCTGGTTCTCAATTGTATTATCTACCTGACATCTGTCATATGCACCCTTTTTCTGCTTCATCTTACTCTCTATCTCTTTTGTCATCCAGGGCTTTGTTCTTCCTACTTTTCCCTTTCATGGGAATGTACTTCGACTGTATCCGAACTATCTCTTTAAAGGCAGCCCATTGTTCAGTTACGGTTTTGCCTGCCAATCTTTGATTCCAATTTACCTGGGCTCGATCTGTTCTTATCCCACTGAAATTTGCCCTCCCCCAATTAATTATTTTTACTCTGGATTGCTCCTTGTCTTTTTTTGTAGCTAAGCTAACCTATTTGGTCACTGTCCCCTAAATATTTCTTCACTTGATCCACTTGGCCCACTTCATTCCCAGATCCAGCAAAGTCCTTTCTCATTGGACTGGAAACATATTGATGCAGAAAATTCGACTGAACACACTTGAGGAACTCTTGCCACCTCTCTGCTCTTTACACTACTACTATCCCAGTCTATATTCGGATAATTAAATCCTCCATTATAACCACTCTATAATCCTTGCAGCTCTCTGTAATTTCCCTGCAATTTGCTCCTCCATATCTTTCCCACCAATTGGTGGCTTATAGAATACAAGCAGTGGTGTAATGGAACCTCGATTGTTTTTTAAACAGTAGAGTCCCCAGTGCAGCAAATATTGCCAATTAACCACAGACAGCGGCTCTCTGCACCTCTCCTTCCTTCAGACTACCTCCAGCTTTCACTCCTTGGGAGACAGATGTGACTGAATACAATAATGCTACCCTGGAGACGGCGGCTAATCAGTGTTGTCACTCGCTGACACACGTGCTTGCTGGGTTTTCATGACAACCTGTTTGTTTTTGTTCTGATGACAGTGACAAAATTACAACAATTTTACTGAATTCAATTCCACAATGTGTCTTGGTGGGATTTAGCATCAGGATTCTGTCCAGGACCAGAACACTACCAGGTTCCTGCACTTGACTCATTGACACTGAACAGCTTGAAACACTCCAACTCTTTACTACATACTCACTTCCTTCCTTGCTCACAAAGGCACCCTGAGGTGCCTCTGGGATTCCCTTCCATATGGTGATGGGTTTTGGGTATCCGGGGTCTGATGCCTGCTTCTCCTCGTTATACCGCCAGTACCTGTCAAACAAGCAACAGCATCATCTCACCATCTGTTCCACCAGCATTGCCCTGTTCACCATCCGCTGCATTCCACAGCAAGTCACAAGTGTTGAAAGGTGAATGTGTGTAACCCTCCCAAGGGGACTGTGCCACCGGAGGCAGGACTGAGTCACACAGACCAGTGATGCTACAAGCTAGGATTGTGGCCTGTGTGGAGTTAGTTGATGTCCATTTGGGCAGCAGTTGGTGTTCCTACAATTGACCTCAACACAAACACAAAGAAAGATGGTTGTAGCTGTTGGAGGCCAACCATCTTCAGCTGTTTCATCAATGACCTTCCCTCCAACATAAGGTCAGAAGTATGTTCACTGATGATTGCACAATGTCAGCACCATACACGACTCCTCACATACTGAAGCAGTCCGTGTCCATATGCAGCAAGATCTGGTCAACGTCCAGATAAGGGCTGATAAGTGGCAAATAACATTCGCGCCACACAAGTGCCAGGCAATGACCATCTCAAACAAAAGAGAATCTAACCATCTTCCCTTGACATTCAATGGCATTACCATTGATGAATCCCCCACTATCAACATCCTAGGGGTCACCATTGACCAGAAACTGAACTGGACCAGCCACATAAATACCGTGGCTACAAGGACAGGTTAGAGGCTAGGAATTCTGCAGTGAGTAACCCACCTCCTGACTCCCCAATGCCTGTCCACCTTCTACAAGGTGCAAGTCAGGAGTGTGATGGAATACTCTCCACTTGCCTGGATGGGTGCAGCTCCAACAACAGTTAAGAAGCTCGACACCATCCAGGGACAAAGCAGCCCGCTTGATTGGCACCCCATCCACAAACATTCACTCCCTCCACCACTAACGCACAGTGGCAGCAGTGTGTACCATCTACTCACCAAGGTTCCTTCAACAGCACCTTCCAAACCCGCGACCTCTACCACCTAGAAGGACAAGGGCAGCAGATACATGGGAACACCACCACCTGCAAGTTCCCCTCCAAGCCACACACCATCCTGACTTGGAACTATATCGCCGTTCCTTCACTGTCGCTGGGTCAAAATCCTGGAACTCCCTTCCTAACAGCACTGTGGCTGTACCTACCCCACATGGACTGCAGCGATTGAAGAATGTTGCTCACCAGTACCTGTTCAAGGGCAATTAGGTTGGGCAATAAATGCTGGCCTTGACAGCAACACCCACATCCCATGAAACAAACAAATAAACTCCTGGTTTGGAGAATGAGAGAAGTTAGCCTGTGTCTGTGCTCCTACTTGTTTACACAGCTGTTAATTCACCGGGAAGAGAGGACAGCTTTGATTAGAAAGATGACGCTAAATGTACTAAACAATGATGACTGTCCTGCCTGGCCAGTTATAGTGATGGACAGAACACAGACACTGAAATACTGTCAGCTGGTTCTAATGGGTTAAAGAAAGACCAACCTCCACTTATCTTATACCTTATCACATTTCTTAAATGTCTCAAAGTACGTTGCAAACAGTAAATTAGTGGCTGGTCTCTGGGCAAACCCCAGCAATGCTGTGCATGGCAAGATCCCACAAACAGTAATGAGATCTCTTCTTGGTGGTTTTGATTGAGGGTGGAAGGCTGGCTGGATATTGGGGAAGCCCCCCACTCTTCAAGTAGTGCAGAGTGAGCCACTGGGTGTAGGCTGAGAGGTCAGAGGACGCACGTATGGCAAAGCAGCTCTCCCTCAGTGCTGTGTTGGTGTGTTAGCTGAGATTTGCAGCTCAAACTCTGGGGTGGGAGGGTTAAACCTTCAACCTTCTGACTCGGAGGCAACACTGTTACCAACTCAGGCAAGATGAGTCTGAAAATAAAATGCAAATTGAAAACAAAACAATGGAAGGAATATTTCCCCCTGAATAACAAACATAACACTAATACTTTTCACATATACATCGTACTTTGGAAACACAGTCAGTATTCTAGCTGCAGAAAACAAACAAATTGAAGTTACTTGTTCCCTTTGAAGAAATAGGTTTTTCCCACGGGTTCCCAGCGCAAGGCCATGTCGATTCCTTCCCGTGGGAGTCCTTTGCCCAATTGCACCAGGCCGTGGGGATACCCCGGTTCTGCAGTCACCTCCTTAAACACCCAGTATTTGTCTCCTGTAAATCAGTAAGACCAAAGGTCAGATCATTTGTCTTAATAAAAGCAGAGCTGAGCTGATAGATCATTTAATCCCCTTCTGTTTTATCACAAGCCCAAAGGAAAGTTCATCCATTGGTATTGTAGAGAAACACTCCCCCAGCGACCCAGGAGCAGCAGGTCCCAGATTTAATGCATGTCTGATCTCACTACAATTGGACTCAGCGCCCCTGGGTTAGTGAAAAGAAAGCTGACTGATATCCAGAGATCCCTCTGGAAAGTTCCAACGTGTGAATATTGGGCAGGACAGGAGGTATCCTCACACTCACTACCTCAGCTGGTACCTGAAGAATGGCGACTTGAGCCGAGTGTCGGGGAATGTTGTCGGAACTGCATCCTCAGGAGGGGATATTGAATTGGTTAATTACCCCCTTTGCCCCCACAGTTTGCCTCCGTGCTGCCAATGTCTGATACAACCAGCTGACAGCAGTGAGAGATCCGGCCAAGCTCCTCACTCCGAGCTCATTCCCAAATGGGTTGGGAGAGCAGAGACAATCCCATCCCACTCTGTCCATGGATGTAAAATAACTGCTTGGGTGAAAGACCCGCCCCCACCTCCCCGACCAGGGTTTTGAGACTGTGCCAGGACAGAGCTGAGGAACCCGGTCGCGCTGGCATCATGTGTTGGAGGCATGTACAACCTGTTCAGAGGCTGCACCCCCTCCCCTCCCACTCCACACCCCCACCCCCTCCCCCCCCACACTCCACACCCCCTGCCCTGTCCCCCAGCCCCTCCCTCCTACTCTACACCCCAGCCCCCACCCCCTCCCCACTTCCACATCCCCAGCCCCCCCTCCCCCCCCACTCCACACCCCCTGCCCCCCCCCCCCACTCCACACCCCCTGCCCTGTCCCCAGCCCCTCCCCCCACTCTACACCCCCAGCCCCCACCCCCCCACTCCACACCCCCTGACCTGTCCCCCCAGCCCCTCCCCCCCCCACTCTACACCCCCAGCCCCCATCTCCACACCCCAGCCCCTCCCCATCCTACTCCACACCCTCTGCCCCGTCCCCAAGCCCCTCCCCCTCCCACTCCACACACCCAGCCCCCACTCCCTCCCCCCCCACTCCACACCCCCCAGCCCCTCCCCCCCCACTCCACACCCCCTGCCCTGTCCCCCACCCCCCTCCCACACCCACTCCACACCCCCTTCCCTGTACCCCAGCCCCTCCCCCCCCACTCCACACCCCTTCCCTGTCCCCCACCCCCTCCCACCCCCACTCCACACCCCCTGCCATGTCCCCCCAGCCCCTCGCCCTCCCACCCCACACCCCCAGCCCCTCCCACCCCCACTCCACACCCCCTTCCTTGTACCCCAGACCCTCCCCCCCACTCCACACCCCCTGCCCTGTCCCCCAGCCGCCACCACCCTCCCACCCCCACTCCACACCCACGTCCCTGTACCCCAGCCCCACCTCCTCCCACTCCACACCCCCAGCCCCCACCCCCAAGCCCCTCCCCCTCCCACTCCACACCCCCAGCCCCCACTCCCTCCCCCCCCCACTCCACACCCCCAGCCCCTCCCCCCGCACTCCACACCCTCAGCCCCCACCCCCTCCCACCCCCACTCCACCCCTCCTTCCCTGTACCCCAGCCCCACCCCCTCCCACTCCACACCCCCAGCCCCGTTCCCAAGTCCCTCCCCCCACTCCACACCCCCTGCCCCGTTCCCAAGCCCCTCCCCCCCACTCCACACCCCCAGCCCCCATCCCCTCCCCCGCTCCACACCCCCTCTCCCACCCACCTACCACACTCCACTCCACACTCCCACACCCACTCCACATCCCCTCCCCCTCCACAGCCCCTGTCCCCCACCAGCGCCCCATCACCTCCCTACCCACCCACCCCATTTCATGCCCCCACTCAGCATTCACCAGATCCCAGGTCAGTGCATTGTTGTTGCTGCAATTTCTGATTCGACGATTACAAATCTACCTCACCTTTAAAGAAAACAAATTTTCCATCTGATCTTTCATA
>NW_027141939.1:25000-92500 GCF_036365525.1 Heterodontus francisci
GGAGTGTTTGATGGGGGACAGTGTAGAGGGAGCTTTACTCTGTATCTAACCCCACGTGTTGAACCTGTCCTGGGGAGTGTTTGATGGGGACAGTGTAGAGGGAGCTTTATTCTGTATCTAACCCCCGTACTGTACCTGACCTGGGAGTGTTTGATGGGGGACAGTGTAGAGGGAGCTTTACTCTGTATCTAACCCCCGTACTGTACCTGTCCTGGGAGTGTTTGATGGGGACAGTGTAGAGGGAGCTTTACTCTGTATCTAACCCCCCGTACTGTACCTGTCCCGGGGAGTGTTTGATGGGGGACAGTGTAGAGGGAGCTTTACTCTGTATCTAACCCATGTTGCTGTCCTGCAGACAATGCACAGAAGGTTGCAGGGGCTGGCGGAGGTCTCAGAGATGGAGACACGGGGGTTGGTGAGTGAGGGTTCATGAAGGGATTGGACGGGACCATGAGAATTTGAAAATGGAGGTGGTGGCAGAACGGGAGCCAGTGTAGGTAAGCGAGCAAAGGCAGGAGTTGGGGGGTTGAACGGGACACGGTGTGAGTTAGGACAATGGGGGAAAGCAGGAGTGTCGGATGAGTTTATGTTGACGGAGGTGGGGAGATGGGAGACGGGCAGAGAGGGGGAGCCTCAGAATAGCCGGGAGTCTGGGGAGGGGAGTAAGGGCACAGACGAGGGTTTCAGCAGCCGAAGAGCTGAGAAAGGGGCAGAGGAGGAGGATTTTCTGGAGGGCGAAAGGGGACAACGTTCAGGGTCAAATGGTAAGGCGGGCGTTCGGAGGCGGTCTGCATCGGTCGCAGACTGAACCCAGGGACGGTAAAGGAGCAGAGCACCCATAAATAATTCTTTCATGTCTCTATCTCTTATCTCCAGTGACAAATTGCAGTTATTATCGATTTTTTACGACAGGAGAAGATGCTCGGATTATGGAGAGGGAGGTAGAGAAAGGTGAGTGAATTAAATAACTTCACTGGAAAGATATCTGTACACTGACTGGTGTCTCTCAGTCCTCTCTCTCAGGGTGATATCTGTACACTGACTGGTGTCTCTCAGTCCTCTCTCTCAGGGTGATATCTGTACAATGACTGGTGTCTCCCAGTCCCTCTCTCTCAGGGTGATATCTGTACACTGACTGGTGTCTCTCAGTCCTCTCTCTCAGGGTGATATCTGTACACTGAGTGGTGTCTCCCAGTCCCTCTCTCTCAGGGTGATATCTGTACACTGACTGGTGTCTCTCAGTCCTCTCTCTCAGGGTGATATCTGTACACTGACTGGTGTCTCTCAGTCCTCTCTCTCAGGGAGATATCTGTACACTGACTGGTGTCTCTCAGTCCTCTCTCTCAGGGTGATATCTGTACACTGACTGGTGCCTCTCAGTCCTCTCTCTCTCAGGGTGATATCTGTACACTGACTGGTGTCTCTCAGTCCCCCTCTCTCTGGGTGATATCTGTACACTGACTGGTGTCTCTCAGTCCCTGTCTCTCAGGGAGATATCTGTACACTGACTGGTGTCTCTCAGTCCCTCTCTCTCAGGGTGATATCAGTACACTGACTGGTGTCTCTCAGTCCCTCTCTCTCAGGGTGATATCTGTACACTGACTGGTGTCTCTCAGTCCTCTCTCTCTCAGGGTGATATCTGTACAATGAGTGGTGTCTCTCAGTCCTCTCTCTCAGGGTGATATCTGTACACTGACTGGTGTCTCTCAGTCCCTCTCTCTCAGGGTGATATCTGTACACTGACTGGTGTCTCTCAGTCCTCTCTCTCTCAGGGTGATATTAGTACACTGAGTGGTGTCTCTCAGTCCTCTCTCTCAGGGTGATATCTGGACACTGACTGGTGTCTCTCAGTCCCCCTCTCTCAGGGTGATATCTGTACACTGACTGGTGTCTCTCAATCCTCTCTCTCAGGGTGACATCTGTACACTGACTGGTGTCTCTCAGTCCCTCTCTCACTCAGGGTGATATCTGTACACTGACTGGTGTCTCTCAGTCCCTCTCTCTCTCAGGGTGATATCTGTACAATGACTGGTGTCTCTCAGTCCACTCTCTCTCAGGGTGATATCTGTACACTGACTGGTGTCTCTCAGTCCCCTCTCTCTCAGGGTGATATCTGTTCACTGACTGGTGTCTCTCAGTCCTCTCTCTCAGGGTGATACCTGTACACTGACTGGTGTCTCTTAGTCCTCTCTGTCAGGGAGATATCTGTACACTGACTGGTGTCTCTCAGTCCCTCTCTCTCTCAGGGTGATATCTGTACACTGACTGGTGTGTCTCAGTCCCTCTCTCTCAGGGTGATATCTGTACACGGACTGGTGTCTCTCAGTCCTCTCTCTCAGGGAGATATCTGTACACTGACTGGTGTCTCTCAGTCCTCTCTCTCTCAGGGAGATATCTGTACACTGAGTGGTGTCTCTCAGTCCTCTCTCTCAGCGAGATATCTGTACAATGACAGGTGTCTCTCAGTCCTATCTCTCAGGGTGATATCTGTACACTGACTGGTGTCTCTCAGTCCCTCTCTCTCAGGGTGATATCTGTACACTGACTGGTGTCTCTCAGTCCTCTCTCTCAGGGAGATATCTGTACACTGACTGGTGTCTCTCAGTCCTCTCTCTCTCAGGGAGATATCTGTACACTGACTGGTGTCTCTCAGTCCCTCTCTCTCAGGGTGATATCTGTACACTGACTGGTGTCTCTCAGACCCTCTCTCTCAGGGTGATATCTTTACACTGACTGGTGTCTCTTAGTCCCACTGTCTCAGGGTGATATCTGTACACTGATTGGTGTCTCTCAGTCCCTCTCTCTCAGGGTGATATCTGTTCACTGATTGATGTCTCTCAGTCCCCTCTCTCTCAGGGTGATATCTGTACAATGACTGGTGTCTCTCAGTCCTCTCTCTCAGGGAGATATCTGTACACTGACAGGTGTCTCTCAGTCCTATCTCTCAGGGTGATATCTGTACACTGACTGGTGTCTCTCAGTCCCTCTCTCGCAGGGTGATATCTGTACACTGACTGGTGTCTCTCAGTCCTCTCTCTCAGGGAGATATCTGTACACTGACTGGTGTCTCTCAGTCCTCTCTCTCTCAGGGAGATATCTGTACACTGACTGGTGTCTCTCAGTCCCTCTCTCTCAGGGTGATATCTGTACACTGACTGGTGTCTCTCAGTCCCTCTCTCTCAGGGTGATATCTTTACACTGACTGGTGTCTCTCAGTCCTCTCTCTCAGGGAGATATCTGTACACTGACTGGTGTCTCTCAGTCCCTCTCTCTCAGAGTGATATCTGTACACTGACTGGTGTCTCTCAGTCCTCTCTCTCAGGGTGATATCTGTACACTGACTGGTGTCTCTCAGTCCTCTCTCTCAGGGTGATATCTGTGCACTGACTGGTGTCTCTCAGTCCCTCTCTCTCAGGGTGATATCTGTACACTGACTGGTGTCTCTCAGTCTCTCTCTCTCTCTCAGGGTGATATCTGTACACTGACTGGTGTCTCTCAGTCCCCCTCTCTCAGGGTGATATCTGCAAACTGACTGGTGTCTCTCAGTCCCCTCTCTCTGTGAGTGATATCTGTACACTGACTGTTGTCTCTCAGTCCCCTCTCTCTCAGGGTGATATCTGTGCACTGACTGGTGTCTCTCAGTCCCTCTCTCTCTGGGTGATATCTGTACACTGACTGGTGTCTCTCAGTCCCCCTCTCTCAGGGTGATATCTGTACACTGACTGGTGTCTCTCAGTCCCTCTCTCTCAGGGTGATATCTGTACACTGACTGGTGTCACTCAGTCCTCTCTCTCAGGGTGATATCTGTGCACTGACTGGTGTCTCTCAGTCCCTCTCTCTCAGAGTGATATCTATACACTGACTGGTGTCTCTCAGTCCCACTCTCTCTCAGGGAGATATCTGTATACTGACTGGTGTCTCTCAGTCCCTCGCTCTCTCAGGGTGATATCTGTACACTGACTGGTGTCTCACAGTCCCTCTCTCTCAGGGTGATATCTGTACACTGACTGGTGTCTCTCATTCCCCTCTCTCTCAGGGTGATATCTGTACACTGACTGGTGTCTCTCAGTCCCTCTCTCTCAGGGTGATATCTGTACACTGACTGGTGTCTCTCAGTCCCTCTCTCTCAGGGTGATATCTGTACACTGATTGGTGTCTCTCAGTCCCCCTCTCTCAGGGTGATATCTGTATACTGACTGGTGTCTCTCAGTCCCTCTCTCTCTCAGGGTGATATCTGTACACTGACTGGTGTCTCTCAGTCCCTCTCTCTCAGGGTGATATCTGTACACTGACTGGTGTCTCTCAGTCCCTCTCTCTCAGGGAGATATCTGTATACTGACTGGTGTCTCTCAGTCCCTCTCTCTCGCAGGGTGATATCTGTACACTGACTGGTGTCTTTCAGTCCCTCTCTCTCAGGGTGATATCTATACACTGACTGGTGTCTCTCAGTCCCACTCTCTCTCAGGGTGATATCTGTATACTGACTGGTGTCTCTCAGTCCCTCTCTCTCAGGGTGATATCTGTACACTGACTGGTGCCTCTCAGTCCCTCTGACTCAGGGTGATATCTGTACACTGACTGGTGTCTCTCAGTCCGCCTCTCTCAGGGTGATATCTGTACACTGACTGGTGCCTCTCAGTCCCTCTCTCTCAGGGTGATATCTGTACACTGATTGGTGTCTCTCAGTCCCCCTCTCTCAGGGTGATATCTGTACACTGACTGGTGTCTCTCAGTCCCTCTCTCACAAAATGATATCTGTACACGGACTGGTGTCTCTCAGTCCCTCTCTCTCAGGGTGATATCTGTACACTGACTGGTGTCTTTCAGTCCCTCTCTCTCAGGGTGATATCTGTACACTGACTGTTGTCTCTCAGTCCCCCTCTCTCAGGGTGATATCTGTACACTGACTGGTGTCTCTCAGTCCCTCTCTCTCAAAATGATATCTGTACACGGACTGGTGTCTCTCAGTCCCTCTCTCTCAGGGTGATATCTGTACACTGACTGGTGCCTCTCAGTCCCTCTCTCTCAGGGTGATATCTGTACACTGATTGGTGTCTCTCAGTCCCCCTCTCTCAGGGTGATATCTGTATACTGACTGGTGTCTCTCAGTCCCTCTCTCTCAGGGTGATATCTGTACATTGACTGTTGTCTCTTAGTCCCCTCTCTCTCAGGGTGATATCTGTATACTGACTGGTGTCTCTCAGTCCCTCTCTCTCAGGGTGATATCTGTGCACTGACTGGTGTCTCTCAGTCCCTCTCTCTCAGGGTGATATCTGTATACTGACTGGTGTCTCTCAGTCCCTCTCTCTCAGGGTGATATCTGTACACTGACTGGTGTCTCTCAGTCCTCTCTCTCTCAGGGTGATATCTGTACACTGACTGGTGTCTCTCAGTCCCTCTCTCTCTCAGGGTGATATCTGTGCACTGACTGGTGTCTCTCAGTCCCTCTCTCTCAGGGTGATATCTGAACACTGACTTGTGTCTCTCAGTCCCTCTCTCTCAGGGTGATATCTGAACACTGACTGGTGTATCTCAGTCCCTCTCTCTCAGGGTGATATCTGTACACTGATTGGTGTCTCTCAGTCCTCTCTCTCAGGGTGATATCTGTACACTGACTGGTGTCTCTCAGTCCCTCTCTCTCAGGGTGATATCTGTACACTGACTGGTGTCTCTCAGTCCCTCTCTCTCAGGGTGATATCTGTACACTGACTGGTGTCTCTCAGTCCTCTCTCTCAGGGTGATATCTGTACACTGATTGGTGTCTCTCAGTCCTCTCTCTCAGGGTGATATCTGTACACTGACTGGTGTCTCTCAGTCCTCTCTCTCAGGGTGATATCTGTACACTGACTGGTGTCTCTCAGTCCTCTCTCTCAGGGTGATATCTGTACACTGATTGGTGTCTCTCAGTCCTCTCTCTCAGGGTGATATCTGTACACTGACTGGTGTCTCTCAGTCCTCTCTCTCAGGGTGATATCTGTTCACTGACTGGTGTCTCTCAGTCCCTCTCTCTCTCAGGGTGATATCTGTGCACTGACTGGTGTCTCTCAGTCCCTCTCTCTCAGGGTGATATCTGAACACTGACTTGTGTCTCTCAGTCCCTCTCTCTCAGGGTGATATCTGTACACTGACTGGTGTCTCTCAGTCCCCTCTCTCTCAGGGTGATATCTGTACACTGACTGGTGTCTCTCAGTCACTCTCTCTCAGGGTGATATCTGTACACTGACTGGTGTCTCTCAGTCCCCTCTCTCTCAGGCTGATATCTGTACACTGACTGGTGTCTCTCAGTCCCCTCTCTCTCAGGGTGATATCTGTACACTGACTGGTGTCTCTAAGTCCCTCTGACTCAGGGTGATATCTGTACACTGACTGGTGTCTCTCAGTCCCCTCTCTCTCAGGCTGATATCTGTACACTGACTGGTGACTCTCAGTCCGCCTCTCTCAGGGTGATATCTGTACACTGACGGGTGTCTCTCAGTCCCACTCTCTCTCAGGGTGATATCTGTATACTGACTGGTGTCTCTCAGTCCCTCTCTCTCTCAGGGTGATATCTGTACACTGACTGGTGTCTCTCAGTCCCTCTCTCTCAGGGTGATATCTGTACACTGACTGGTGTCTCTCAGTCCCTCTCTCTCAGGGAGATATCTGTATACTGACTGGTGTCTCTCAGTCCCTCTCTCTCGCAGGGTGATATCTGTACACTGACTGGTGTCTTTCAGTCCCTCTCTCTCAGGGTGATATCTATACACTGACTGGTGTCTCTCAGTCCCACTCTCTCTCAGGGTGATATCTGTATACTGACTGGTGTCTCTCAGTCCCTCTCTCTCAGGGTGATATCTGTACACTGACTGGTGCCTCTCAGTCCCTCTGACTCAGGGTGATATCTGTACACTGACTGGTGTCTCTCAGTCCGCCTCTCTCAGGGTGATATCTGTACACTGACTGGTGCCTCTCAGTCCCTCTCTCTCAGGGTGATATCTGTACACTGATTGGTGTCTCTCAGTCCCCCTCTCTCAGGGTGATATCTGTACACTGACTGGTGTCTCTCAGTCCCTCTCTCTCAAAATGATATCTGTACACGGACTGGTGTCTCTCAGTCCCTCTCTCTCAGGGTGATATCTGTACACTGACTGGTGTCTCTCAGTCCCCACTCTCTCAGGGTGATATCTGTACACTGACTGGTGTCTCTCAGTCCCTCTCTCTCAGGGTGATATCTGTACACTGACTGTTGTCTCTCAGTCCCCCTCTCTCAGGGTGATATCTGTACACTGAATGGTGTCTCTCAGTCCCGCTCTCTCAAAATGATATCTGTACACGGACTGGTGTCTCTCAGTCCCTCTCTCTCAGGGTGATATCTGTACACTGACTGGTGTCTCTCAGTCCCTCTCTCTCAAAATGATATGTGTACACGGACTGGTGTCTTTCAGTCCCTCTCTCTCAGGGTGATATCTGTACACTGACTGGTGTCTCTCAGTCCCTCTCTCTCAAAATGATATCTGTACACGGACTGGTGTCTCTCAGTCCCTCTCTCTCAAAATGATATCTGTACACTGACTGGTGTCTCTCAGTCCCTCTCTCTCAAAATGATATCTGTACACGGACTGGTGTCTCTCAGTCCCTCTCTCTCAGCGTGATATCTGTACACTGACTGATGTCTCACAGTCCCCTCTCTCTCATGGTGATATCTGTACACTGACTGGTGTCTCGCAGTCCCCTCTCTCTCATGGTGATATCTGTACACTGACTGGTGTCTCTCAGTCCCTCTCTCTCATGGTGATATCTGTACACTGACTGATGTATCTCAGTCCCCTCTCTCTCAGGGTGATATCTGTACACTGACTGGTGTCTCTCAGTCCCTCTCTCTCAGAGTGATATCTGTGCACTGACTGATGTATCTCAGTCCCCTCTCTCTCAGGGTGATATCTGTACAATGACTGGTGTCTCTCAGTGCCTCTCTCTCAGGGTGATATCTGTACACTGATTGGTGTCTCCCAGTCCCTCTCTCTCATGGTGATATCTTTACAATGACAGGTATCTCACACTCCGCACTCTCTCAGGGTGATATCTGCACATTGACCGGTGTCTCTCTGTCCCTCTCTCTCAGGGAGATATCTGTACACTGACTGATGTCTCTCAGTCCCCTCTCTCTCATGGCGATGTCTGTATACTGACTGGTGTCTCGAGTCCCTCTCTCTCTCAGGGTGATATCTGTACACTGATTGGTGTCTCTCAGTCCCTCTCTCTCACGGTGATATCTGCACACTGACTGGTGTCTCTCAGTCCCCTCCCCTGTCCCTCAGCGTGATATCGGCACGCTGACTGGTGTCTCTCAGTCCCCTCCCCTGTCCCTCAGCGTAATATCGGTACACTGACTGGTGTCTCTCAGTCCTCTCTCAGGGTGATATCTGTACATTGATTGGTGTCTCTCAGTCCCTGTCTCAGGCTGATATCTCTGCACTGACTGGTGTCTCTCAGTCCCCTCTCTCTCAGGGTGATATCTGTACACTGACTGGTGCCTCTCAGTCCCTCTCTCTCAGGGTGATATCTGTACACTGATTGGTGTCTCTCAGTCCCCCTCTCTCAGGGTGATATCTGTACACTAACTGGTGTCTCTCAGTCCTCTCTCAGGGTGATATCTGTACACTGACTGGTATCTCTCAGTCCCTGTCTCAGGCTGATATCTCTGCACTGACTGGTGTCTCTCAGTCCCCTCTCTCTCAGGGTGATATCTGTACACTGACTGGTGTCTCTCAGTTCCCTCTCTCTCAGGGTGATATCTGTACAATGACTGGTGTCTCTCAGTCCCTCTCTCTCTCAGGGTGATATCTGTACACTGACTGGTGTCTCTCAGTCCCCTCACTCTCAGGGTGATATCTGTACACTGGCTGGTGTCTCTCAGTCCCCCTCTCTCAGGGTGATATCTGTACACTGACTGGTGTCTCTCAGTCCCTCTCTCTCAAAATGATATCTGTACACGGACTGGTGTCTCTCAGTCCCTCTCTCTCAGGGTGATATCTGTACACTGACTGGTGTCTCTCAGTCCCTCTCTCTCAAAATGATATCTGTACACGGACTGGTGTCTTTCAGTCCCTCTCTCTCAGCGTGATATCTGTACACTGAGTGATGTCTCGCAGTCCCCTCTCTCTCATGGTGATATCTGTACACTGACTGGTGTCTCTCAGTCCCGGTCTCAGGCTGATATCTCTGCACTGACTGGTGTCTCTCAGTCCCCTCTCTCTCAGGGTGATACCAATACACTGACTGGTGTCTCTCAGTCTCCTCTCTCTCAGGGTGATATCTGTACACTGACTGGTGTCTCTCAGTCCCCTCTCTCTCAGGGTGATATCTGTACACTGACTGGTGTCTCTCAGTCCCCTCTCTCTCAGGGTGATACCAATACACTGACTGGTGTCTCTCAGTCTCCTCTCTCTCAGGGTGATATCTGTACACTGACTGGTGTCTCTCAGTCCCTCTCTCTCAAAATGATATCTGTACACTGACTGGTGTCTCTCAGTCCCCTCTCTCTCAGGGTGATACCAACACACTGACTGGTGTCTCTCAGTCTCCTCTCTCTCAGGGTGATATCTGTACACTGGCTGGTGTCTCTCAGTCCCTCTCTCTCAGGGTGATATCTGTACACTGACTGGTGTCTCTCAGTCCCCTCTCTCTCAGGGTGATACCAATACACTGACTGGTGTCTCTCAGTCTCCTCTCTCTCAGGGTGATATCTGTACACTGACTGGTGTCTCTCAGTCCCCTCTCTCTCAGGGTGATATCTGTACAATGACTGGTGTCTCTCAGTCCCTCTCTCTCAGGGTGATATCTGTACACTGACTGGTGTCTCTCAGTCCCTCTCTCTCTCAGGGTGATATCTGTACACTGACTGGTGTCTCTCTGTCCCCTCTCTCTCAGGGTGATATCTGTTCACTGATTGATGTCTCTCAGTCCCCTCTCTCTCAGGGTGATATCTGTACACTGACTGGTGTCTCTCTGTCCCCTCTCTCTCAGGGTGATATCTGTACACTGACTGGTGTCTCTCAGTCCCTCTCTCTCAGAGTGATATCTGTACACTGACTGATGTATCTCAGTCCCCTCTCTCTCAGGGTGATATCTGTACAATGACTGGTGTCTCTCAGTCCCTCTCTCTCAGGGTGATATCTGTACATTGATTGGTGTCTCTCTATCCCTCTCTCAGGGTGATATCTGTACACTGACTGGTGTCTCTCAGTCCCTCTCTCTCAGAGTGATATCTGTACACTGACTGGTGTCTCTCAGTCCCCTCTCTCTCAGGGTGATATCTGTACATTGATTGGTGTCTCTCTATCCCTCTCTCAGGGTGATATCTGTACACTGACTGGTGTCTCTCAGTCCCTCTCTCTCAGAGTGATATCTGTACACTGACTGGTATCTCTCAGTCCCTCTCTCTCAGGGTGATATCTGTACACTGACTGGTGTCTCTCAGTCCCCTCTCTCTCAGGGTGATATCTGTACACTGACTGGTGTCTCTCAGTCCCCTCTCTCTCAGGGTGATATCTGTACACTGACTGGTGTCTCTCAGTCCCCTCTCTCTCAGGGTGATATCTGTACACTGACTGATGTATCTCAGTCTCCTCTCTCTCAGAGTGATATCTGTACACTGACTGGTGTCTCTCAGTCCCCTCTCTCTCAGGGTGATATCTGTACAATGACTGGTGTCTCTCAGTCCCTCTCTCTCAGGGTGATATCTGTACATTGATTGGTGTCTCTCTATCCCTCTCTCAGGGTGATATCTGTACACTGACTGGTGTCTCTCAGTCCCTCTCTCTCAGAGTGATATCTGTACACTGACTGATGTATCTCAGTCCCCTCTCTCTCAGGGTGATATCTGTACAATGACTGGTGTCTCTCAGTCCCTCTCTCTCAGGGTGATATCTGTACATTGATTGGTGTCTCTCTATCCCTCTCTCAGGGTGATATCTGTACACTGACTGGTGTCTCTCAGTCCCCTCTCTCTCAGGGTGATATCTGTACACTGACTGGTGTCTCTCAGTCCCCTCTCTCTCAGGGTGATACCAATACACTGACTGGTGTCTCTCAGTCTCCTCTCTCTCAGGGTGATATCTGTACACTGACTGGTGTCTCTCAGTCTCCTCTCTCTCAGGGTGATATCTGTACACTGACTGGTGTCTCTCAGTCCCTCTCTCTCAGGGTGATACCAATACACTGACTGGTGTCTCTCAGTCCCCTCTCTCTCAGGGTGATACCAATACACTGACTGGTGTCTCTCAGTCTCCTCTCTCTCAGGGTGATATCTGTACACTGGCTGGTGTCTCTCAGTCCCTCTCTCTCAGGGTGATATCTGTACACTGACTGGTGTCTCTCAGTCCCCTCTCTCTCAGGGTGATACCAATACACTGACTGCTGTCTCTCAGTCCCCTCTCTCTCAGGGTGATACCAATACACTGACTGGTGTCTCTCAGTCCCTCTCTCTCAGGGTGATATCTGTACACTGACTGGTGTCTCTCAGTCCCCTCTCTCTCAGGGTGATATCTGTACACTGACTGGTGTCTCTCAGTCCCCTCTCTCTCAGGGTGATACCAATACACTGACTGCTGTCTCTCAGTCCCTCTCTCTCTCAGGGTGATATCTGTACACTGGCTGGTGTCTCTCAGTCCCTCTCTCTCAGGGTGATATCTGTACACTGACTGGTGTCTCTCAGTCCCTCTCTCTCAGGGTGATATCTGTACACTGGCTGGTGTCTCTCAGTCCCTCTCTCTCAGGGTGATATCTGTACAATGACTGGTGTCTCTCAGTCCTCTCTCTCTCAGGGTGATACCAATACACTGACTGGTGTCTCTCAGTCTCCTCTCTCTCAGGGTGATATCTGTACACTGACTGGTGTCTCTCAGTCCCCTCTCTCTCAGGGTGATATCTGTACAATGACTGGTGTCTCTCAGTCCCTCTCTCTCAGGGTGATATCTGTACACTGACTGGTGTCTCTCAGTCCCTCTCTCTCTCAGGGTGATATCTGTACACTGACTGGTGTCTCTCTGTCCCCTCTCTCTCAGGGTGATATCTGTTTACTGATTGATGTCTCTCAGTCCCCTCTCTCTCAGGGTGATATCTGTACACTGACTGGTGTCTCTCTGTCCCCTCTCTCTCAGGGTGATATCTGTACACTGACTGGTGTCTCTCAGTCCCTCTCTCTCAGAGTGATATCTGTACACTGACTGATGTATCTCAGTCCCCTCTCTCTCAGGGTGATATCTGTACAATGACTGGTGTCTCTCAGTCCCTCTCTCTCAGGGTGATATCTGTACATTGATTGGTGTCTCTCTATCCCTCTCTCAGGGTGATATCTGTACACTGACTGGTGTCTCTCAGTCCCCTCTCTCTCAGGGTGATATCTGTACACTGACTGGTGTCTCTCAGTCCCCTCTCTCTCAGGGTGATACCAATACACTGACTGGTGTCTCTCAGTCTCCTCTCTCTCAGGGTGATATCTGTACACTGACTGGTGTCTCTCAGTCTCCTCTCTCTCAGGGTGATATCTGTACACTGACTGGTGTCTCTCAGTCCCTCTCTCTCAGGGTGATACCAATACACTGACTGGTGTCTCTCAGTCCCCTCTCTCTCAGGGTGATACCAATACACTGACTGGTGTCTCTCAGTCTCCTCTCTCTCAGGGTGATATCTGTACACTGGCTGGTGTCTCTCAGTCCCTCTCTCTCAGGGTGATATCTGTACACTGACTGGTGTCTCTCAGTCCCCTCTCTCTCAGGGTGATACCAATACACTGACTGCTGTCTCTCAGTCCCCTCTCTCTCAGGGTGATACCAATACACTGACTGGTGTCTCTCAGTCCCTCTCTCTCAGGGTGATATCTGTACACTGACTGGTGTCTCTCAGTCCCCTCTCTCTCAGGGTGATATCTGTACACTGACTGGTGTCTCTCAGTCCCCTCTCTCTCAGGGTGATACCAATACACTGACTGCTGTCTCTCAGTCCCTCTCTCTCTCAGGGTGATATCTGTACACTGGCTGGTGTCTCTCAGTCCCTCTCTCTCAGGGTGATATCTGTACACTGACTGGTGTCTCTCAGTCCCTCTCTCTCAGGGTGATATCTGTACACTGGCTGGTGTCTCTCAGTCCCTCTCTCTCAGGGTGATATCTGTACAATGACTGGTGTCTCTCAGTCCTCTCTCTCTCAGGGTGATACCAATACACTGACTGGTGTCTCTCAGTCTCCTCTCTCTCAGGGTGATATCTGTACACTGACTGGTGTCTCTCAGTCCCCTCTCTCTCAGGGTGATATCTGTACAATGACTGGTGTCTCTCAGTCCCTCTCTCTCAGGGTGATATCTGTACACTGACTGGTGTCTCTCAGTCCCTCTCTCTCTCAGGGTGATATCTGTACACTGACTGGTGTCTCTCTGTCCCCTCTCTCTCAGGGTGATATCTGTTTACTGATTGATGTCTCTCAGTCCCCTCTCTCTCAGGGTGATATCTGTACACTGACTGGTGTCTCTCTGTCCCCTCTCTCTCAGGGTGATATCTGTACACTGACTGGTGTCTCTCAGTCCCTCTCTCTCAGAGTGATATCTGTACACTGACTGATGTATCTCAGTCCCCTCTCTCTCAGGGTGATATCTGTACAATGACTGGTGTCTCTCAGTCCCTCTCTCTCAGGGTGATATCTGTACACTGATTGGTGTCTCACAGTCCCTCTCTCTCATGGTGATATCTTTACAATGACAGGTATCTCACACTCCGCACTCTCTCAGGGTGATATCTGCACACTGACCGGTGTCTCTCTGTCCCTCTCTCTCAGGGAGATATCTGTACACTGACTGATGTCTCTCTGTCCCCTCTCTCTCATGGCGATGTCTGTATACTGACTGGTGTCTCGAGTCCCTCTCTCTCTCAGGGTGATATCTGTACACTGATTGATGTCTCTCAGTCCCTCTCTCTCACGGTGATATCTGCACACTGACTGGTGTCTCTCAGTCCCCTCCCCTGTCCCTCAGCGTAATATCGGTACACTGACTGGTGTCTCTCAGTCCTCTCTCAGGGTGATATCTGTACATTGATTGGTGTCTCTCTATCCCTCTCTCAGGGTGATATCTGTACACTGACTGGTATCTCTCAGTCCCTGTCTCAGGCTGATATCTCTGCACTGACTGGTGTCTCTCAGTCCCCTCTCTCTCAGGGTGATACCAATACACTGACTGGTGTCTCTCAGTCTCCTCTCTCTCAGGGTGATATCTGTACACTGACTGGTGTCTCTCAGTCCCCTCTCTCTCAGGGTGATACCAATACACTGACTGGTGTCTCTCAGTCCCCTCTCTCTCAGGGTGATACCAATACACTGACTGGTGTCTCTCAGTCTCCTCTCTCTCAGGGTGATATCTGTACACTGGCTGGTGTCTCTCAGTCCCTCTCTCTCAGGGTGATATCTGTACACTGACTGGTGTCTCTCAGTCCCCTCTCTCTCAGGGTGATATCTGTACACTGACTGGTGTCTCTCAGTCCCCTCTCTCTCAGGGTGATACCAATACACTGACTGGTGTCTCTCAGTCTCCTCTCTCTCAGGGTGATATCTGTACACTGACTGGTGTCTCTCAGTCCCCTCTCTCTCAGGGTGATATCTGTACAATGACTGGTGTCTCTCAGTCCCTCTCTCTCAGGGTGATATCTGTACACTGACTGGTGTCTCTCAGTCCCTCTCTCTCTCAGGGTGATATCTGTACACTGACTGGTGTCTCTCTGTCCCCTCTCTCTCAGGGTGATATCTGTTCACTGATTGATGTCTCTCAGTCCCCTCTCTCTCAGGGTGATATCTGTACACTGACTGGTGTCTCTCTGTCCCCTCTCTCTCAGGGTGATATCTGTACACTGACTGGTGTCTCTCAGTCCCTCTCTCTCAGGGTGATATCTGTACACTGACTGGTGTCTCTCAGTCCCTCTCTCTCAGAGTGATATCTGTACACTGACTGGTGTCTCTCTGTCCCCTCTCTCTCAGGGTGATATCTGTACAATGACTGGTGTCTCTCAGTCCCTCTCTCTCAGGGTGATATCTGTACATTGATTGGTGTCTCTCTATCCCTCTCTCAGGGTGATATCTGTACACTGACTGGTATCTCTCAGTCCCTGTCTCAGGCTGATATCTCTGCACTGACTGGTGTCTCTCAGTCCCCTCTCTCTCAGGGTGATACCAATACACTGACTGGTGTCTCTCAGTCTCCTCTCTCTCAGGGTGATATCTGTACACTGACTGGTGTCTCTCAGTCCCCTCTCTCAGGGTGATACCAATACACTGACTGGTGTCTCTCAGTCCCCTCTCTCTCAGGGTGATATCTGTACACTGGCTGGTGTCTCTCAGTCCCTCTCTCTCAGGGTGATATCTGTACACTGACTGGTGTCTCTCAGTCCCCTCTCTCTCAGGGTGATACCAATACACTGACTGCTGTCTCTCAGTCCCCTCTCTCTCAGGGTGATATCTGTACACTGGCTGGTGTCTCTCAGTCCCTCTCTCTCAGGGTGATATCTGTACACTGACTGGTGTCTCTCAGTCCCCTCTCTCTCAGGGTGATACCAATACACTGACTGGTGTCTCTCAGTCTCCTCTCTCTCAGGGTGATATCTGTACACTGACTGGTGTCTCTCAGTCCCCTCTCTCTCAGGGTGATATCTGTACAATGACTGGTGTCTCTCAGTCCCTCTCTCTCAGGGTGATATCTGTACAATGACTGGTGTCTCTCAGTCCCTCTCTCTCAGGGTGATATCTGTACACTGACTGGTGTCTCTCTGTCCCCTCTCTCTCAGGGTGATATCTGTTGACTGATTGATGTCTCTCAGTCCCCTCTCTCTCAGGGTGATATCTGTACACTGACTGGTGTCTCTCTGTCCCCTCTCTCTCAGGGTGATATCTGTACACTGACTGGTGTCTCTCAGTCCCTCTCTCTCAGAGTGATATCTGTTCACTGACTGATGTATCTCAGTCCCCTCTCTCTCAGGGTGATATCTGTACAATGACTGGTGTCTCTCAGTCCCCTCTCTCTCAGGGTGATATCTTTACAATGACAGGTATCTCACACTCCGCACTCTCTCAGGGTGATATCTGCACACTGACCGGTGTCTCTCTGTCCCTCTCTCTCAGGGAGATATCTGTACACTGACTGATGTCTCTCAGTCCCCTCTCTCTCATGGCGATGTCTGTATACTGACTGGTGTCTCGAGTCCCTCTCTCTCTCAGGGTGATATCTGTACACTGATTGATGTCTCTCAGTCCCTCTCTCTCACGGTGATATCTGCACACTGACTGGTGTCTCTCAGTCCCCTCCCCTGTCCCTCAGCGTGATATCGGCACACTGACTGGTTTCTCGCAGTCCCCTCTCTCTCAGGGTAATATCTGTACGCTGACTGGTGTCTCTCAGTCCCCTCCCCTGTCCCTCAGCGTAATATCGGTACACTGACTGGTGTCTCTCAGTCCTCTCTCAGGGTGATATCTGTACATTGATTGGTGTCTCTCTATCCCTCTCTCAGGGTGATATCTCTGCACTGACTGGTGTCTCTCAGTCCCCTCTCTCTCAGGGTGATATCTGTACACTGACTGGTGTCTCTCAGTCTCCTCTCTCTCAGGGTGATATCTGTACACTGACTGGTGTCTCTCAGTCCCCTCTCTCTCAGGGTGATACCAATACACTGACTGGTGTCTCTCAGTCCCCTCTCTCTCAGGGTGATACCAATACACTGACTGGTGTCTCTCAGTCTCCTCTCTCTCAGGGTGATATCTGTACAATGGCTGGTGTCTCTCAGTCCCTCTCTCTCAGGGTGATATCTGTACACTGACTGGTGTCTCTCAGTCCCCTCTCTCTCAGGGTGATATCTGTACACTGGCTGGTGTCTCTCAGTCCCTCTCTCTCAGGGTGATATCTGTACACTGACTGGTGTCTCTCAGTCCCCTCTCTCTCAGGGTGATATCTGTACACTGACTGGTGTCTCTCAGTCCCCTCTCTCTCAGGGTGATACCAATACACTGACTGGTGTCTCTCAGTCTCCTCTCTCTCAGGGTGATATCTGTACACTGACTGGTGTCTCTCAGTCTCCTCTCTCTCAGGGTGATATCTGTACACTGACTGGTGTCTCTCAGTCCCTCTCTCTCAGGGTGATACCAATACACTGACTGGTGTCTCTCAGTCCCCTCTCTCTCAGGGTGATACCAATACACTGACTGGTGTCTCTCAGTCTCCTCTCTCTCAGGGTGATATCTGTACACTGGCTGGTGTCTCTCAGTCCCTCTCTCTCAGGGTGATATCTGTACACTGACTGGTGTCTCTCAGTCCCCTCTCTCTCAGGGTGATACCAATACACTGACTGCTGTCTCTCAGTCCCCTCTCTCTCAGGGTGATACCAATACACTGACTGGTGTCTCTCAGTCCCTCTCTCTCAGGGTGATATCTGTACACTGACTGGTGTCTCTCAGTCCCCTCTCTCTCAGGGTGATATCTGTACACTGACTGGTGTCTCTCAGTCCCCTCTCTCTCAGGGTGATACCAATACACTGACTGCTGTCTCGCAGTCCCTCTCTCTCTCAGGGTGATATCTGTACACTGGCTGGTGTCTCTCAGTCCCTCTCTCTCAGGGTGATATCTGTACACTGACTGGTGTCTCTCAGTCCCTCTCTCTCAGGGTGATATCTGTACACTGGCTGGTGTCTCTCAGTCCCTCTCTCTCAGGGTGATATCTGTACAATGACTGGTGTCTCTCAGTCCTCTCTCTCTCAGGGTGATACCAATACACTGACTGGTGTCTCTCAGTCTCCTCTCTCTCAGGGTGATATCTGTACACTGACTGGTGTCTCTCAGTCCCCTCTCTCTCAGGGTGATATCTGTACAATGACTGGTGTCTCTCAGTCCCTCTCTCTCAGGGTGATATCTGTACACTGACTGGTGTCTCTCAGTCCCTCTCTCTCTCAGGGTGATATCTGTACACTGACTGGTGTCTCTCTGTCCCCTCTCTCTCAGGGTGATATCTGTTTACTGATTGATGTCTCTCAGTCCCCTCTCTCTCAGGGTGATATCTGTACACTGACTGGTGTCTCTCTGTCCCCTCTCTCTCAGGGTGATATCTGTACACTGACTGGTGTCTCTCAGTCCCTCTCTCTCAGAGTGATATCTGTACACTGACTGATGTATCTCAGTCCCATCTCTCTCAGGGTGATATCTGTACAATGACTGGTGTCTCTCAGTCCCTCTCTCTCAGGGTGATATCTGTACACTGATTGGTGTCTCACAGTCCCTCTCTCTCATGGTGATATCTTTACAATGACAGGTATCTCACACTCCGCACTCTCTCAGGGTGATATCTGCACACTGACCGGTGTCTCTCTGTCCCTCTCTCTCAGGGAGATATCTGTACACTGACTGATGTCTCTCAGTCCCCTCTCTCTCATGGCGATGTCTGTATACTGACTGGTGTCTCGAGTCCCTCTCTCTCTCAGGGTGATATCTGTACACTGATTGATGTCTCTCAGTCCCTCTCTCTCACGGTGATATCTGCACACTGACTGGTGTCTCTCAGTCCTCTCTCAGGGTGATATCTGTACATTGATTGGTGTCTCTCTATCCCTCTCTCAGGGTGATATCTGTACACTGACTGGTATCTCTCAGTCCCTGTCTCAGGCTGATATCTCTGCACTGACTGGTGTCTCTCAGTCCCCTCTCTCTCAGGGTGATACCAATACACTGACTGGTGTCTCTCAGTCTCCTCTCTCTCAGGGTGATATCTGTACACTGACTGGTGTCTCTCAGTCCCCTCTCTCTCAGGGTGATACCAATACACTGACTGGTGTCTCTCAGTCCCCTCTCTCTCAGGGTGATACCAATACACTGACTGGTGTCTCTCAGTCTCCTCTCTCTCAGGGTGATATCTGTACACTGGCTGGTGTCTCTCAGTCCCTCTCTCTCAGGGTGATATCTGTACACTGACTGGTGTCTCTCAGTCCCCTCTCTCTCAGGGTGATATCTGTACACTGACTGGTGTCTCTCAGTCCCCTCTCTCTCAGGGTGATACCAATACACTGACTGGTGTCTCTCAGTCTCCTCTCTCTCAGGGTGATATCTGTACACTGACTGGTGTCTCTCAGTCCCCTCTCTCTCAGGGTGATATCTGTACAATGACTGGTGTCTCTCAGTCCCTCTCTCTCAGGGTGATATCTGTACACTGACTGGTGTCTCTCAGTCCCTCTCTCTCTCAGGGTGATATCTGTACACTGACTGGTGTCTCTCTGTCCCCTCTCTCTCAGGGTGATATCTGTTCACTGATTGATGTCTCTCAGTCCCCTCTCTCTCAGGGTGATATCTGTACACTGACTGGTGTCTCTCTGTCCCCTCTCTCTCAGGGTGATATCTGTACACTGACTGGTGTCTCTCAGTCCCTCTCTCTCAGAGTGATATCTGTACACTGACTGGTGTCTCTCTGTCCCCTCTCTCTCAGGGTGATATCTGTACAATGACTGGTGTCTCTCAGTCCCTCTCTCTCAGGGTGATATCTGTACATTGATTGGTGTCTCTCTATCCCTCTCTCAGGGTGATATCTGTACACTGACTGGTATCTCTCAGTCCCTGTCTCAGGCTGATATCTCTGCACTGACTGGTGTCTCTCAGTCCCCTCTCTCTCAGGGTGATACCAATACACTGACTGGTGTCTCTCAGTCTCCTCTCTCTCAGGGTGATATCTGTACACTGACTGGTGTCTCTCAGTCCCCTCTCTCAGGGTGATACCAATACACTGACTGGTGTCTCTCAGTCCCCTCTCTCTCAGGGTGATACCAATACACTGACTGGTGTCTCTCAGTCTCCTCTCTCTCAGGGTGATATCTGTACACTGGCTGGTGTCTCTCAGTCCCTCTCTCTCAGGGTGATATCTGTACACTGACTGGTGTCTCTCAGTCCCCTCTCTCTCAGGGTGATACCAATACACTGACTGGTGTCTCTCAGTCTCCTCTCTCTCAGGGAGATATCTGTACACTGACTGATGTCTCTCAGTCCCCTCTCTCTCATGGCGATGTCTGTATACTGACTGGTGTCTCGAGTCCCTCTCTCTCTCAGGGTGATATCTGTACACTGATTGATGTCTCTCAGTCCCTCTCTCTCACGGTGATATCTGCACACTGACTGGTGTCTCTCAGTCCCCTCCCCTGTCCCTCAGCGTGATATCGGCACACTGACTGGTTTCTCGCAGTCCCCTCTCTCTCAGGGTAATATCTGTACGCTGACTGGTGTCTCTCAGTCCCCTCCCCTGTCCCTCAGCGTAATATCGGTACACTGACTGGTGTCTCTCAGTCCTCTCTCAGGGTGATATCTGTACATTGATTGGTGTCTCTCTATCCCTCTCTCAGGGTGATATCTCTGCACTGACTGGTGTCTCTCAGTCCCCTCTCTCTCAGGGTGATATCTGTACACTGACTGGTGTCTCTCAGTCTCCTCTCTCTCAGGGTGATATCTGTACACTGACTGGTGTCTCTCAGTCCCCTCTCTCTCAGGGTGATACCAATACACTGACTGGTGTCTCTCAGTCCCCTCTCTCTCAGGGTGATACCAATACACTGACTGGTGTCTCTCAGTCTCCTCTCTCTCAGGGTGATATCTGTACAATGGCTGGTGTCTCTCAGTCCCTCTCTCTCAGGGTGATATCTGTACACTGACTGGTGTCTCTCAGTCCCCTCTCTC
Source organism: Heterodontus francisci (assembly GCF_036365525.1). Lineage (NCBI taxonomy): Eukaryota > Metazoa > Chordata > Chondrichthyes > Heterodontiformes > Heterodontidae > Heterodontus > Heterodontus francisci. The sequence goes on from NW_027141939.1 coordinate 45,708, forward strand.
TCAGGGTGATATCTGTACACTGGCTGGTGTCTCTCAGTCCCTCTCTCTTAGGGTGATATCTGTACACTGACTGGTGTCTCTCAGTCCCCTCTCTCTCAGGGTGATATCTGTACAATGACTGGTGTCTCTCAGTCCCTCTCTCTCAGGGTGATATCTGTACACTGACTGGTGTCTCTCAGTCCCCTCTCTCTCACAATGATATCTGTACACTGACTGGTGTCTCTCAGTCCCCTCTCTCTCAGGGTGATATCTGTACAATGACTGGTGTCTCTCAGTCCCTGTCTCTCAGGGAGATATCTTTACACCGACTAGTGTCTCTCAGTCCCTCTCTCTCATGGTGATATCTGTACACAGACGAGTGTCTCTCTGTCCCTCTCTCTCAAGGTCGATATCTGTATACTGACTGGTGTCTCTAGTCCCTCTCTCTCTCAGGGTGATATCTGTACACTGATTGATGTCTCTCAGTCCCTCTCTCTCACGGTGATATCTGTACACTGACTGGTGTCTCTAGTCCCTCTCTCTCTCAGGGTGATATCTGTACACTGATTGATGTCTCTCAGTCCCTCTCTCTCACGGTGATATCTGTACACTGACTGGTGTCTCTCAGTCCCCTCCCCTGTCCCTCAGGGTGATATCAGTACACTGACTGGTTTCTCTCAGTCCCTCTCTCTCAGGGTGATATCTGTACACTGACCGGTGTCTCTCAGTCCCTCTCTCTCAGAGTGATATCTGTACACTGACTGGTGTCTCTCAGGCCCGTCTCTCTCAGGGTGATAATTGTACACTGACTGGTGTCTCTCAGTCCCCTCTCTCTCTCAGGGGGATATCTGTACACTGACTGGTGACTCTCAGTCTGCCTCTCTCAGGGTGATATCTGTACACTGACTGGTGTCTCTCTGTCCCTCTCTCTCACGGCGATATCTGTACACTGACTGGTGTCTCTCAGCCCCCTCTCTCTCAGGGTGATTTCTGTACACTGACTGCTGTCTCTAAGTCCCCTCTCTCTCTCAGGGGGATATCTGTACACTGACTGGTGTCTCTCAGAGCCCTCTCTCTCAGGGTGATATCTGTATACTGACTGATGTCTCTCAGTCCCTCTCTCTCTCAGGGTGATATCTGTACACTGACTGGTGTCTCTCAGTCCCCTCTCTCTCTGGGTGATATCTGTACACTGACTGATGTCTCTCAGTCCCTTCTCTCTCAGGGTGATATCTGTACACTGACTGGTGTCTCTCAGTCCCCTCTCTCTCAGGGTGATACCTGTACACTGACTGGTGTCTCTCAGTCTCCTCTCTCTCAGAGTGATACTTGTATACTGACTGGTGTCTCTCAGTCCCCTCTCTCTCAGGGTGATATCTGTACACTGATTGGTGTCTCTCAGTCCTTTCTCTCTCAGGGCGATATTTGTACACTGACTGGTGTCTGTCAGTCCCACTGTCTCAGGGTGATATCTGTACACTGACTGGTGTCTCTCAGTCCCCTCTCTCAGGGTGATATCTGTACACTGACTGGTGTCTCTCAGTCCCTCTCTCTCAGAGTGATATCTGTACACTGACTGGTGTCTCTCAGTCCCTCTCTCTCAGGGTGATATCTGTACACTGACTGGAGTCTCTCAGTCTCTCTCTCTCAGGGTGATATCTGTACACTGACTGGTGTCTCTCAGTCCCTCTCTCTCAGGGTGATATCTGTACACTGACTGGTGTCTCTCAGTCCCTCTTTCTCAGGGTGATATCTGTACACTGACTGGTGTCTCTCAGTCCCTCTCTCTCAGGGTGATATCTGTACACTGACTGGTGTCTCTCAGTCCCTCTCTCTCAGGGTGATATCTGTACACTGACTGGTGTCTCTCAGTCCCCTCTCTCTCAGGGTGAAATCTGTACAATGACTGGTGTCTCTCAGTCGCTCTCTCTCAGGGTGATATCTGTACACTGACTGATGTCTCTCAGTCCCCTCTCTCTCAGGGTGATATCTGTACACTGATTGGTGTCTCTCAGTCCTCTCTCTCAGGGTGATATCTGTACACTGACTGGTGTCTCTCAGTCCTCTCTCTCAGGGTGATATCTGTTCACTGACTGGTGTCTCTCAGTCCCTCCTTCTCTCAGGGTGATATCTGTGCACTGACTGGTGTCTCTCAGACCCTCTCTCTCAGGGTGATATCTGAACACTGACTTGTGTCTCTCAGTCCCTCTCTCTCAGGGTGATATCTGTACACTGACTGGTGTCTCTCAGTCCCCTCTCTCTCAGGGTGATATCTGTACACTGACTGGTGTCTCACAGTCCCTCTCTCTCAGGGTGATATCTGTACACTGACTGGTGTCTCTCAGTCCCCTCTCTCTCAGGGTGATATCTGTACACTGACTGGTGTCTCTCAGTCCCTCTCTCTCAGGGTGATATCTGTACACTGACTGGTGTCTCTCAGTCCCTCTCTCTCAGGGTGATATCTGTACACTGATTGGTGTCTCTCAGTCCCCCTCTCTCAGGGTGATATCTGTATACTGACTGGTGTCTCTCAGTCCCTCTCTCTCTCAGGGTGATATCTGTACACTGACTGGTGTCTCTCAGTCCCTCTCTCTCAGGGTGATATCTGTACACTGACTGGTGTCTCTCAGTCCCTCTCTCTCAGGGAGATATCTGTATACTGACTGGTGTCTCTCAGTCCCTCTCTCTCTCAGGGTGATATCTGTACACTGACTGGTGTCTTTCAGTCCCTCTCTCTCAGGGTGATATCTAAACACTGACTGGTGTCTCTCAGTCCCACTCTCTCTCAGGGTGATATCTGTATACTGACTGGTGTCTCTCAGTCCCTCTCTCTCAGGGTGATATCTGTACACTGACTGGTGCCTCTCAGTCCCTCTGACTCAGGGTGATATCTGTACACTGACTGGTGTCTCTCAGTCCGCCTCTCTCAGGGTGATATCTGTACACTGACTGGTGCCTCTCAGTCCCTCTCTCTCAGGGTGATATCTGTACACTGATTGGTGTCTCTCAGTCCCCCTCTCTCAGGGTGATATCTGTACACTGACTGGTGTCTCTCAGTCCCTCTCTCTCAAAATGATATCTGTACACGGACTGTTGTCTCTCAGTCCCTCTCTCTCAGGGTGATATCTGTACACTGACTGGTGTCTTTCAGTCCCTCTCTCTCAGGGTGATATCTGTACACTGACTGGTGTCTCTCAGTCCCTCTCTCTCTCAGGGTGATATCTGTACACTGACTGGTGTCTCTCAGTCCCTCTCTCTCAGGGAGATATCTGTACGCTGACTGGTGTCTCTCAGTCCCTCTATCTCAGGGTGATATCTGTACACTGACTGGTGTCTCTCAGTCCCCCTCTCTCAGGGTGATATCTGTACACTGACTGGTGTCTCTCAGTCCCTCTCTCTCAAAATGATATCTGTACACGGACTGGTGTCTCTCAGTCCCTCTCTCTCAGGGTGATATCTGTACACTGACTGGTGTCTCTCAGTCCCTCTCTATCAAAATGATATCTGTACACGGACTGGTGTCTTTCAGTCCCTCTCTCTCAGGGTGATATCTGTACACTGACTGTTGTCTCTCAGTCCCCCTCTCTCAGGGTGATATCTGTACACTGATTGGTGTCTCTCAGTCCCTCTCTCTCAAAATGATATCTGTACACGGACTGGTGTCTCTCAGTCCCTCTCTCTCAGCGTGATATCTGTACACTGACTGATGTCTCGCAGTCCCCTCTCTCTCATGGTGATATCTGTACACTGACTGGTGTCTCGCAGTCCCCTCTCTCTCATGGTGATATCTGTACACTGACTGGTGTCTCTCAGTCCCTCTCTCTCATGGTGATATCTGTACACTGACTGATGTATCTCAGTCCCCTCTCTCTCAGGGTGATATCTGTACACTGACTGGTGTCTCTCAGTCCCTCTCTCTCAGAGTGATATCTGTGCACTGACTGATGTATCTCAGTCCCCTCTCTCTCAGGGTGATATCTGTACAATGACTGGTGTCTCTCAGTCCCTCTCTCTCAGGGTGATATCTGTACACTGATTGGTGTCTCCCAGTCCCTCTCTCTCATGGTGATATCTTTACAATGACAGGTATCTCACACTCCGCACTCTCTCAGGGTGATATCTGCACATTGACCGGTGTCTCTCTGTCCCTCTCTCTCAGGGAGATATCTGTACACTGACTGATGTCTCTCAGTCCCCTCTCTCTCAGGGTGATATCTGCACATTGACCGGTGTCTCTCTGTCCCTCTCTCTCAGGGTGATATCTGTACACTGACTGATGTCTCTCAGTCCCCTCTCTCTCATGGCGATGTCTGTATACTGACTGGTGTCTCGAGTCCCTCTCTCTCTCAGGGTGATATCTGTACACTTATTGGTGTCTCTCAGTCCCTCTCTCTCACGGTGATATCTGCACACTGACTGGTGTCTCTCAGTCCCCTCCCCTGTCCCTCAGCGTGATATCGGCACGCTGACTGGTTTCACGCAGTCCCCGCTCTCTCAGGGTAATATCTGTACACTGACTGGTGTCTCTCAGTCCCCTCCCCTGTCCCTCAGCGTGATATCGGCACGCTGACTGGTTTCACGCAGTCCCCGCTCTCTCAGGGTGATATCTGTACACTGACTGGTATCTCTCAGTCCCTGTCTCAGGCTGATATCTCTGCACTGACTGGTGTCTCTCAGTCCCCTCTCTCTCAGGGTGATACCAATACACTGACTGGTGTCTCTCAGTCTCCTCTCTCTCAGGGTGATATCTGTACACTGACTGGTGTCTCTCAGTCCCCTCTCTCTCAGGGTGATACCAATACACTGACTGGTGTCTCTCAGTCTCCTCTCTCTCAGGGTGATATCTGTACACTGGCTGGTGTCTCTCAGTCCCTCTCTCTCAGGGTGATATCTGTACACTGACTGGTGTCTCTCAGTCCCCTCTCTCTCAGGGTGATATCTGTACACTGACTGGTGTCTCTCAGTCCCCTCTCTCTCAGGGTGATACCAATACACTGACTGGTGTCTCTCAGTCTCCTCTCTCTCAGGGTGATATCTGTACACTGACTGGTGTCTCTCAGTCCCCTCTCTCTCAGGGTGATATCTGTACAATGACTGGTGTCTCTCAGTCCCTCTCTCTCAGGGTGATATCTGTACACTGACTGGTGTCTCTCAGTCCCTCTCTCTCTCAGGGTGATATCTGTACACTGACTGGTGTCTCTCTGTCCCCTCTCTCTCAGGGTGATATCTGTTCACTGATTGATGTCTCTCAGTCCCCTCTCTCTCAGGGTGATATCTGTACACTGACTGGTGTCTCTCTGTCCCCTCTCTCTCAGGGTGATATCTGTACACTGACTGGTGTCTCTCAGTCCCTCTCTCTCAGAGTGATATCTGTACACTGACTGATGTATCTCAGTCCCCTCTCTCTCAGGGTGATATCTGTACAATGACTGGTGTCTCTCAGTCCCTCTCTCTCAGGGTGATATCTGTACATTGATTGGTGTCTCTCTATCCCTCTCTCAGGGTGATATCTGTACACTGACTGGTATCTCTCAGTCCCTGTCTCAGGCTGATATCTCTGCACTGACTGGTGTCTCTCAGTCCCCTCTCTCTCAGGGTGATACCAATACACTGACTGGTGTCTCTCAGTCTCCTCTCTCTCAGGGTGATATCTGTACACTGACTGGTGTCTCTCAGTCCCCTCTCTCAGGGTGATACCAATACACTGACTGGTGTCTCTCAGTCCCCTCTCTCTCAGGGTGATACCAATACACTGACTGGTGTCTCTCAGTCTCCTCTCTCTCAGGGTGATATCTGTACACTGGCTGGTGTCTCTCAGTCCCTCTCTCTCAGGGTGATATCTGTGCACTGACTGGTGTCTCTCAGTCCCCTCTCTCTCAGGGTGATACCAATACACTGACTGCTGTCTCTCAGTCCCCTCTCTCTCAGGGTGATATCTGTACACTGGCTGGTGTCTCTCAGTCCCTCTCTCTCAAAATGATATCTGTACACGGACTGGTGTCTCTCAGTCCCTCTCTCTCAGGGTGATATCTGTACACTGACTGGTGTCTCTCAGTCCCTCTCTCTCAAAATGATATCTGTACACGGACTGGTGTCTTTCAGTCCCTCTCTCTCAGGGTGATATCTGTACACTGACTGTTGTCTCTCAGTCCCCCTCTCTCAGGGTGATATCTGTACACTGACTGGTGTCTCTCAGTCCCTCTCTCTCAAAATGATATCTGTACACGGACTGGTGTCTCTCAGTCCCTCTCTCTCAGCGTGATATCTGTACACTGACTGATGTCTCGCAGTCCCCTCTCTCTCATGGTGATATCTGTACACTGACTGGTGTCTCGCAGTCCCCTCTCTCTCATGGTGATATCTGTACACTGACTGGTGTCTCTCAGTCCCTCTCTCTCATGGTGATATCTGTACACTGACTGATGTATCTCAGTCCCCTCTCTCTCAGGGTGATATCTGTACACTGACTGGTGTCTCTCAGTCCCTCTCTCTCAGAGTGATATCTGTGCACTGACTGATGTATCTCAGTCCCCTCTCTCTCAGGGTGATATCTGTACAATGACTGGTGTCTCTCAGTCCCTCTCTCTCAGGGTGATATCTGTACACTGACTGGTGTCTCTCAGTCCCTCTCTCTCTCAGGGTGATATCTGTACACTGACTGGTGTCTCTCTGTCCCCTCTCTCTCAGGGTGATATCTGTACACTGACTGGTGTCTCTCTGTCCCCTCTCTCTCAGGGTGATATCTGTACACTGACTGGTGTCTCTCAGTCCCTCTCTCTCAGAGTGATATCTGTACACTGACTGATGTATCTCAGTCCCCTCTCTCTCAGGGTGATATCTGTACAATGACTGGTGTCTCTCAGTCCCTCTCTCTCAGGGTGATATCTGTACATTGATTGGTGTCTCTCTATCCCTCTCTCAGGGTGATATCTGTACACTGACTGGTATCTCTCAGTCCCTGTCTCAGGCTGATATCTCTGCACTGACTGGTGTCTCTCAGTCCCCTCTCTCTCAGGGTGATACCAATACACTGACTGGTGTCTCTCAGTCTCCTCTCTCTCAGGGTGATATCTGTACACTGACTGGTGTCTCTCAGTCCCCTCTCTCAGGGTGATACCAATACACTGACTGGTGTCTCTCAGTCCCCTCTCTCTCAGGGTGATACCAATACACTGACTGGTGTCTCTCAGTCTCCTCTCTCTCAGGGTGATATCTGTACACTGGCTGGTGTCTCTCAGTCCCTCTCTCTCAGGGTGATATCTGTGCACTGACTGGTGTCTCTCAGTCCCCTCTCTCTCAGGGTGATATCTGTACACTGACTGGTGTCTCTCAGTCCCTCTCTCTCTCAGGGTGATATCTGTACACTGACTGGTTTCTCGCAGTCCCCGCTCTCTCAGGGTAATATCTGTACACTGACTGGTGTCTCTCAGTCCCTCTCTCTCAGGGTGATATCTGTACACTGACTGGTGTCTCTCAGTCCCTCTCTCTCAGGGTAATATCTGTACGCTGACTGGTGTCTCTCAGTCCCCTCCCCTGTCCCTCAGCGTAATATCTGTACACTGACTGGTGTCTCTCAGTCCCCTCTCTCTCAGGGTGATACCAATACACTGACTGGTGTCTCTCAGTCTCCTCTCTCTCAGGGTGATATCTGTACACTGACTGGTGTCTCTCAGTCCCTCTCTCTCAGGGTGATATCTGTACACTGACTGGTGTCTCTCAGTCCCTCTCTCTCTCAGGGTGATATCTGTACACTGACTGGTGTCTCTCAGTCCCCTCTCTCTCAGGGTGATACCAATACACTGACTGGTGTCTCTCAGTCTCCTCTCTCTCAGGGTGATATCTGTACACTGACTGGTGTCTCTCAGTCCCTCTCTCTCAGGGTGATATCTGTACACTGACTGGTGTCTCTCAGTCCCTCTCTCTCTCAGGGTGATATCTGTACACTGACTGGTGTATCTCAGTCCCCTCTCTCTCAGGGTGATATCTGTACACTGAATGGTGTCTCTCTGTCACCTCTCTCTCAGGGTGATATCTGTACACTGACTGGTGTCTCTCAGTCCCTCTCTCTCAGAGTGATATCTGTACACTGACTGATGTATCTCAGTCCCCTCTCTCTCAGGGTAATATCTGTACAATGACTGGTGTCTCTCAGTCCCTCTCTCTCAGGGTGATATCTGTACATTGATTGGTGTCTCTCTAACCCTCTCTCAGGGTGATATCTGTACACTGACTGGTATCTCTCAGTCCCTGTCTCAGGCTGATATCTCTGCACTGACTGGTGTCTCTCAGTCCCCTCTCTCTCAGGGTGATACCAATACACTGACTGGTGTCTCTCAGTCTCCTCTCTCTCAGGGTGATATCTGTACACTGACTGGTGTCTCTCAGTCCCCTCTCTCAGGGTGATACCAATACACTGACTGGTGTCTCTCAGTCCCCTCTCTCTCAGGGTGATACCAATACACTGACTGGTGTCTCTCAGTCTCCTCTCTCTCAGGGTGATATCTGTACACTGACTGGTGTCTTTCAGTCCCTCTCTCTCAGGGTGATATCTGTACACTGACTGTTGTCTCTCAGTCCCCCTCTCTCAGGGTGATATCTGTACACTGACTGGTGTCTCTCAGTCCCTCTCTCTCAAAATGATATCTGTACACGGACTGGTGTCTCTCAGTCCCTCTCTCTCAGGGTGATATCTGTACACTGACTGGTTTCTCTCAGTCCCTCTCTCTCAAAATGATATCTGTACACGGACTGGTGTCTTTCAGTCCCTCTCTCTCAGGGTGATATCTGTACACTGACTGTTGTCTCTCAGTCCCCCTCTCTCAGGGTGATATCTGTACACTGACTGGTGTCTCTCAGTCCCTCTCTCTCAAAATGATATCTGTACACGGACTGGTGTCTCTCAGTCCCTCTCTCTCAGCGTGATATCTGTACACTGACTGATGTCTCGCAGTCCCCTCTCTCTCATGGTGATATCTGTACACTGACTGGTGTCTCGCAGTCCCCTCTCTCTCATGGTGATATCTGTACACTGACTGGTGTCTCTCAGTCCCTCTCTCTAATGGTGATATCTGTACACTGACTGATGTATCTCAGTCCCCTCTCTCTCAGGGTGATATCTGTACACTGACTGGTGTCTCTCAGTCCCTCTCTCTCAGAGTGATATCTGTGCACTGACTGATGTATCTCAGTCCCCTCTCTCTCAGGGTGATATCTGTACAATGACTGGTGTCTCTCAGTCCCTCTCTCTCAGGGTGATATCTGTACACTGACTGGTGTCTCTCAGTCCCTCTCTCTCATGGTGATATCTTTACAATGACAGGTATCTCACACTCCGCACTCTCTCAGGGTGATATCTGCACATTGACCGGTGTCTCTCTGTCCCGCTCTCTCAGGGAGATATCTGTACACTGACTGATGTCTCTCAGTCCCCTCTCTCTCATGGCGATGTCTGTATACTGACTGGTGTCTCGAGTCCCTCTCTCTCTCAGGGTGATATCTGTACACTGATTGGTGTCTCTCAGTCCCTCTCTCTCACGGTGATATCTGCACACTGACTGGTGTCTCTCAGTCCTCTCTCAGGGTGATATCTGTACATTGATTGGTGTCTCTCTATCCCTCTCTCAGGGTGATATCTGTACACTGACTGGTATCTCTCAGTCCCTGTCTCAGGCTGATATCTCTGCACTGACTGGTGTCTCTCAGTCCCCTCTCTCTCAGGGTGATACCAATACACTGACTGGTGTCTCTCAGTCTCCTCTCTCTCAGGGTGATATCTGTACACTGACTGGTGTCTCTCAGTCCCCTCTCTCTCAGGGTGATACCAATACACTGACTGGTGTCTCTCAGTCTCCTCTCTCTCAGGGTGATATCTGTACACTGGCTGGTGTCTCTCAGTCCCTCTCTCTCAGGGTGATATCTGTACACTGACTGGTGTCTCTCAGTCCCCTCTCTCTCAGGGTGATATCTGTACACTGACTGGTGTCTCTCAGTCCCCTCTCTCTCAGGGTGATACCAATACACTGACTGGTGTCTCTCAGTCTCCTCTCTCTCAGGGTGATATCTGTACACTGACTGGTGTCTCTCAGTCCCCTCTCTCTCAGGGTGATATCTGTACAATGACTGGTGTCTCTCAGTCCCTCTCTCTCAGGGTGATATCTGTACACTGACTGGTGTCTCTCAGTCCCTCTCTCTCTCAGGGTGATATCTATACACTGACTGGTGTCTCTCTGTCCCCTCTCTCTCAGGGTGATATCTGTTCACTGATTGATGTCTCTCAGTCCCCTCTCTCTCAGGGTGATATCTGTACACTGACTGGTGTCTCTCTGTCCCCTCTCTCTCAGGGTGATATCTGTTCACTGATTGATGTCTCTCAGTCCCCTCTCTCTCAGGGTGATATCTGTACACTGACTGGTGTCTCTCTGTCCCCTCTCTCTCAGGGTGATATCTGTACACTGACTGGTGTCTCTCAGTCCCCTCTCTCTCAGGGTGATATCTGTACACTGACTGGTATCTCTCAGTCCCTGTCTCAGGCTGATATCTCTGCACTGACTGGTGTCTCTCAGTCCCTCTCTCTCAGAGTGATATCTGTACACTGACTGATGTATCTCAGTCCCCTCTCTCTCAGGGTGATATCTGTACAATGACTGGTGTCTCTCAGTCCCTCTCTCTCAGGGTGATATCTGTACATTGATTGGTGTCTCTCTATCCCTCTCTCAGGGTGATATCTGTACACTGACTGGTATCTCTCAGTCCCTGTCTCAGGCTGATATCTCTGCACTGACTGGTGTCTCTCAGTCCCCTCTCTCTCAGGGTGATACCAATACACTGACTGGTGTCTCTCAGTCTCCTCTCTCTCAGGGTGATATCTGTACACTGACTGGTGTCTCTCAGTCCCCTCTCTCAGGGTGATACCAATACACTGACTGGTGTCTCTCAGTCCCCTCTCTCTCAGGGTGATACCAATACACTGACTGGTGTCTCTCAGTCTCCTCTCTCTCAGGGTGATATCTGTACACTGGCTGGTGTCTCTCAGTCCCTCTCTCTCAGGGTGATATCTGTGCACTGACTGGTGTCTCTCAGTCCCCTCTCTCTCAGGGTGATACCAATACACTGACTGCTGTCTCTCAGTCCCCTCTCTCTCAGGGTGATATCTGTACACTGGCTGGTGTCTCTCAGTCCCCTCTCTCAGGTTGATATCTGTACACTGACTGGTGTCTCTCAGTCCCCTCTCTCAGGTTGATATCTGTACAATGACTGGTGTCTCTCAGTCCCCTCTCTCTCAGGGTGATATCTGTACACTGACTGGTGTCTCTCAGTCCCTCTCTCTCAAAATGATATCTGTACACTGACTGTTGTCTCTCAGTCCCCCTCTCTCAGGGTGATATCTGTACACTGACTGGTGTCTCTCAGTCCCTCTCTCTCAAAATGATATCTGTACACGGACTGGTGTCTCTCAGTCCCTCTCTCTCAGCGTGATATCTGTACACTGACTGATGTCTCGCAGTCCCCTCTCTCTCATGGTGATATCTGTACACTGACTGGTGTCTCGCAGTCCCCTCTCTCTCATGGTGATATCTGTACACTGACTGGTGTCTCTCAGTCCCTCTCTCTCATGGTGATATCTGTACACTGACTGATGTATCTCAGTCCCCTCTCTCTCAGGGTGATATCTGTACACTGACTGGTGTCTCTCAGTCCCTCTCTCTCAGAGTGATATCTGTGCACTGACTGATGTATCTCAGTCCCCTCTCTCTCAGGGTGATATCTGTACAATGACTGGTGTCTCTCAGTCCCTCTCTCTCAGGGTGATATCTGCACACTGACTGGTGTCTCTCAGTCCCTCTCTCTCAGGGTGATATCTGTACACTGACTGGTGTCTCTCAGTCCCTCTCTCTCTCAGGGTGATATCTGTACACTGACTGGTGTCTCTCTGTCCCCTCTCTCTCAGGGTGATATCTGTTCACTGATTGATGTCTCTCAGTCCCCTCTCTCTCAGGGTGATATCTGTACACTGACTGGTGTCTCTCTGTCCCCTCTCTCTCAGGGTGATATCTGTACACTGACTGGTGTCTCTCAGTCCCTCTCTCTCAGAGTGATATCTGTACACTGACTGATGTATCTCAGTCCCCTCTCTCTCAGGGTGATATCTGTACAATGACTGGTGTCTCTCAGTCCCTCTCTCTCAGAGTGATATCTGTACACTGACTGATGTATCTCAGTCCCCTCTCTCTCAGGGTGATATCTGTACCCTGACTGGTGTCTCTCAGTCCCCTCTCTCTCAGGGTGATATCTGTACACTGACTGGTATCTCTCAGTCCCTGTCTCAGGCTGATATCTCTGCACTGACTGGTGTCTCTCAGTCCCCTCTCTCTCAGGGTGATACCAATACACTGACTGGTGTCTCTCAGTCTCCTCTCTCTCAGGGTGATATCTGTACACTGACTGGTGTCTCTCAGTCCCCTCTCTCAGGGTGATACCAATACACTGACTGGTGTCTCTCAGTCCCCTCTCTCTCAGGGTGATACCAATACACTGACTGGTGTCTCTCAGTCTCCTCTCTCTCAGGGTGATATCTGTACACTGGCTGGTGTCTCTCAGTCCCTCTCTCTCAGGGTGATATCTGTGCACTGACTGGTGTCTCTCAGTCCCCTCTCTCTCAGGGTGATACCAATACACTGACTGCTGTCTCTCAGTCCCCTCTCTCTCAGGGTGATATCTGTACACTGGCTGGTGTCTCTCAGTCCCTCTCTCTCAGGGTGATATCTGTACACTGACTGGTGTCTCTCAGTCCCCTCTCTCTCAGGGTGATACCAATACACTGACTGGTGTCTCTCAGTCTCCTCTCTCTCAGGGTGATATCTGTACACTGACTGGTGTCTCTCAGTCCCCTCTCTCTCAGGGTGATATCTGTACAATGACTGGTGTCTCTCAGTCCCTCTCTCTCAGGGTGATATCTGTACACTGACTGGTGTCTCTCAGTCCCTCTCTCTCTCAGGGTGATATCTGTACACTGACTGGTGTCTCTCTGTCCCCTCTCTCTCAGGGTGATATCTGTTTACTGATTGATGTCTCTCAGTCCCCTCTCTCTCAGGGTGATATCTGTACACTGACTGGTGTCTCTCTGTCCCCTCTCTCTCAGGGTGATATCTGTACACTGACTGGTGTCTCTCAGTCCCTCTCTCTCAGAGTGATATCTGTACACTGACTGATGTATCTCAGTCCCCTCTCTCTCAGGGTGATATCTGTACAATGACTGGTGTCTCTCAGTCCCTCTCTCTCAGGGTGATATCTGTACACTGATTGGTGTCTCCCAGTCCCTCTCTCTCATGGTGATATCTTTACAATGACAGGTATCTCACACTCCGCACTCTCTCAGGGTGATATCTGCACACTGACCGGTGTCTCTCTGTCCCTCTCTCTCAGGGAGATATCTGTACACTGACTGATGTCTCTCAGTCCCCTCTCTCTCATGGCGATGTCTGTATACTGACTGGTGTCTCGAGTCCCTCTCTCTCTCAGGGTGATATCTGTACACTGATTGATGTCTCTCAGTCCCTCTCTCTCACGGTGATATCTGCACACTGACTGGTGTCTCTCAGTCCCCTCCCCTGTCCCTCAGCGTGATATCGGCACACTGACTGGTTTCTCGCAGTCCCCTCTCTCTCAGGGTAATATCTGTACGCTGACTGGTGTCTCTCAGTCCCCTCCCCTGTTCCTCAGCGTAATATCGGTACACTGACTGGTGTCTCTCAGTCCTCTCTCAGGGTGATATCTGTACATTGATTGGTGTCTCTCTATCCCTCTCTCAGGGTGATATCTCTGCACTGACTGGTGTCTCTCAGTCCCCTCTCTCTCAGGGTCATATCTGTACACTGACTGGTGTCTCTCAGTCTCCTCTCTCTCAGGGTGATATCTGTACACTGAATGGTGTCTCTCAGTCCCCTCTCTCTCAGGGTGATACCAATACACTGACTGGTGTCTCTCAGTCCCCTCTCTCTCAGGGTGATACCAATACAGTGACTGGTGTCTCTCAGTCTCCTCTCTCTCAGGGTGATATCTGTACAATGGCTGGTGTCTCTCAGTCCCTCTCTCTCAGGGTGATATCTGTACACTGACTGGTGTCTCTCAGTCCCCTCTCTCTCAGGGTGATATCTGTACACTGGCTGGTGTCTCTCAGTCCCTCTCTCTCAGGGTGATATCTGTACACTGACTGGTGTCTCTCAGTCTCCTCTCTCTCAGGGTGATACCTGTACACTGACTTGTGTCTCTCAGTCCCCTCTCTCTCAGGGTGATATCTGTACACTGACTGGTGTCTCTTAGTCCCACTGTCTCAGGGTGATATCTGTACACTGACTGGTGTCTCTCAGTCCCCTCTCTCTCAGGGTGATACCAATACACTGACTGGTGTCTCTCAGTCTCCTCTCTCTCAGGGTGATACCTGTACACTGACTTGTGTCTCTCAGTCCCCTCTCTCTCAGGGTGATATCTGTACACTGACTGGTGTCTCTTAGTCCCACTGTCTCAGGGTGATATCTGTACACTGATTGGTGTCTCTCAGTCCCTCTCTCTCAGGGTGATATCTGTGCACTGACTGGTGTCTCTCAGTCCCTCTCTCTCAGGGTGATATCTGTACACTGACTGGTGTCTCTCAGTCCCTTTCTCTCAGGGTGATATCTGTACAATGACTGGTGTCTCTCAGTCCCTCTCTCTCAGGGTGATATCTGTACAGTGACTGGTGTCTCTCAGTCCCTCTCTCTCAGGGTGATATCTGTACACTGACTGGTGTCTCTCAGTCTCTCTCTCTCAGGGTGATATCTGTACACTGACTGGTGTCTCTCAGTCCCCTCTCTCTCAGGGTGATATCTGTACACTGACTGGTGTCTCTTAGTCCCACTGTCTCAGGGTGATATCTGTACACTGACTGGTGTCTCTTAGTCCCACTGTCTCAGGGTGATATCTGTACACTGATTGGTGTCTCTCAGTCCCCTCTCTCTCAGGGTGATATCTGTACACTGACTGGTGTCTCTCAGTCCCCTCTCTCTCAGGGTGATATCTGTACAATAACTGGTGTCTCTCAGTCCCTCTCTCTCTCAGGGTGATATCTGTACACTGACTGGTGTCTCTCAGTCCCCTCACTCTCAGGGTGATATCTGTACACTGGCTGGTGTCTCTCAGTCCCCCTCTCTTAGGGTGATATCTGTACACTGACTGGTGTCTCTCAGTCCCTCTCTCTCAAAATGATATCTGTACACGGACTGGTGTCTCTCAGTCCCTCTCTCTCAGGGTGATATCTGTACACTGACTGGTGTCTCTCAGTCCCTCTCTCTCAAAATGATATCTGTACACGGACTGGTGTCTTTCAGTCCCTCTCTCTCAGGGTGATATCTGTACACTGACTGTTGTCTCTCAGTCCCCCTCTCTCAGGGTGATATCTGTACACTGACTGGTGTCTCTCAGTCCCTCTCTCTCAAAATGATATCTGTACACGGACTGGTGTCTCTCAGTCCCTCTCTCTCAGGGTGATATCTGTACACTGACTGAAGTCTCGCAGTCCCCTCTCTCTCATGGTGATATCTGTACACTGACTGGTGTCTCGCAGTCCCCTCTCTCTCATGGTGATATCTGTACACTGACTGGTGTCTCTCAGTCCCTGTCTCAGGCTGATATCTCTGCACTGACTGGTGTCTCTCAGTCCCCTCTCTCTCAGGGTGATACCAATACACTGACTGGTGTCTCTCAGTCTCCTCTCTCTCAGGGTGATATCTGTACACTGACTGGTGTCTCTCAGTCCCCTCTCTCTCAGGGTGATACCAATACACTGACTGGTGTCTCTCAGTCCCCTCTCTCTCAGGGTGATACCAATACACTGACTGGTGCCTCTCAGTCTCCTCTCTCTCAGGGTGATATCTGTACACTGGCTGGTGTCTCTCAGTCCCCTCTCTCTCAGGGTGATACCAATACACTGACTGGTGTCTCTCAGTCTCCTCTCTCTCAGGGTGATATCTGTACACTGACTGGTGTCTCTCAGTCCCCTCTCTCTCAGGGTGATATCTGTACAATGACTGGTGTCTCTCAGTCCCTCTCTCTCAGGGTGATATCTGTACACTGACTGGTGTCTCTCAGTCCCTCTCTCTCTCAGGGTGATATCTGTACACTGACTGGTGTCTCTCTATCCCTCTCTCAGGGTGATATCTGTACACTGACTGGTATCTCTCAGTCCCTGTCTCAGGCTGATATCTCTGCACTGACTGGTGTCTCTCAGTCCCCTCTCTCTCAGGGTGATACCAATACACTGACTGGTGTCTCTCAGTCTCCTCTCTCTCAGAGTGATATCTGTACACTGACTGGTGTCTCTCAGTCCCTCTCTCTCAGGGTGATATCTGTACACTGACTGGTGTCTCTCAGTCCCCTCTCTCTCAGGGTGATACCAATACACTGACTGGTGTCTCTCAGTCTCCTCTCTCTCAGGGTGATATCTGTACACTGACTGGTGTCTCTCAGTCCCCTCTCTCTCAGGGTGATATCTGTACAATGACTGGTGTCTCTCAGTCCCTCTCTCTCAGGGTGATATCTGTACACTGACTGGTGTCTCTCAGTCCCTCTCTCTCTCAGGGTGATATCTGTACACTGACTGGTGTCTCTCTGTCCCCTCTCTCTCAGGGTGATATCTGTTTACTGATTGATGTCTCTCAGTCCCCTATCTCTCAGGGTGATATCTGTACACTGACTGGTGTCTCTCTGTCCCCTCTCTCTCAGGGTGATATCTGTACACTGACTGGTGTCTCTCAGTCCCTCTCTCTCAGTGTGATATCTGTACACTGACTGATGTATCTCAGTCCCCTCTCTCTCAGGGTGATATCTGTACAATGACTGGTGTCTCTCAGTCCCTCTCTCTCAGGGTGATATCTGTACACTGATTGGTGTCTCACAGTCCCTCTCTCTCATGGTGATATCTTTACAATGACAGGTATCTCACACTCCGCACTCTCTCAGGGTGATATCTGCACACTGACCGGTGTCTCTCTGTCCCTCTCTCTCAGGGAGATATCTGTACACTGACTGATGTCTCTCAGTCCCCTCTCTCTCATGGCGATGTCTGTATACTGACTGGTGTCTCGAGTCCCTCTCTCTCTCAGGGTGATATCTGTACACTGATTGATGTCTCTCAGTCCCTCTCTCTCACGGTGATATCTGCACACTGACTGGTGTCTCTCAGTCCCCTCCCCTGTCCCTCAGCGTGATATCGGCACACTGACTGGTTTCTCGCAGTCCCCTCTCTCTCAGGGTAATATCTGTACGCTGACTGGTGTCTCTCAGTCCCCTCCCCTGTCCCTCAGCGTAATATCGGTACACTGACTGGTGTCTCTCAGTCCTCTCTCAGGGTGATATCTGTACATTGATTGGTGTCTCTCTTTCCCTCTCTCAGGGTGATATCTGTACACTGACTGGTATCTCTCAGTCCCTGTCTCAGGCTGATATCTCTGCACTGACTGGTGTCTCTCAGTCCCCTCTCTCTCAGGGTGATACCAATACACTGACTGGTGTCTCTCAGTCTCCTCTCTCTCAGGGTGATATATGTACACTGACTGGTGTCTCTCAGTCCCCTCTCTCTCAGGGTGATACCAATACACTGACTGGTGTCTCTCAGTCCCCTCTCTCTCAGGGTGATACCAATACACTGACTGGTGTCTCTCAGTCTCCTCTCTCTCAGGGTGATATCTGTACACTGGCTGGTGTCTCTCAGTCCCTCTCTCTCAGGGTGATATCTGTACACTGACTGGTGTCTCTCAGTCCCCTCTCTCTCAGGGTGATATCTGTACACTGACTGGTGTCTCTCAGTCCCCTCTCTCTCAGGGTGATAACAATACACTGACTGGTGTCTCTCAGTCTCCTCTCTCTCAGGGTGATATCTGTACACTGACTGGTGTCTCTCAGTCCCCTCTCTCTCAGGGTGATATCTGTACAATGACTGGTGTCTCTCAGTCCCTCTCTCTCAGGGTGATATCTGTACACTGACTGGTGTCTCTCAGTCCCTCTCTCTCTCAGGGTGATATCTGTACACTGACTGGTGTCTCTCTGTCCCCTCTCTCTCAGGGTGATATCTGTTCACTGATTGATGTCTCTCAGTCCCCTCTCTCTCAGGGTGATATCTGTACACTGACTGGTGTCTCTCTGTCCCCTCTCTCTCAGGGTGATATCTGTACACTGACTGGTGTCTCTCTGTCCCTCTCTCTCAGAGTGATATCTGTACACTGACTGATGTATCTCAGTCCCCTCTCTCTCAGGGTGATATCTGTACAATGACTGGTGTCTCTCAGTCCCTCTCTCTCAGGGTGATATCTGTACATTGATTGGTGTCTCTCTATCCCTCTCTCAGGGTGATATCTGTACACTGACTGGTATCTCTCAGTCCCTGTCTCAGGCTGATATCTCTGCACTGACTGGTGTCTCTCAGTCCCCTCTCTCTCAGGGTGATACCAATACACTGAATGGTGTCTCTCAGTCTCCTCTCTCTCAGGGTGATATCTGTACACTGACTGGTGTCTCTCAGTCCCCTCTCTCAGGGTGATACCAATACACTGACTGGTGTCTCTCAGTCCCCTCTCTCTCAGGGTGATATCTGTACACTGGCTGGTGTCTCTCAGTCCCTCTCTCTCAGGGTGATATCTGTACACTGGCTGGTGTCTCTCAGTCCCTCTCTCTCAGGGTGATATCTGTACACTGACTGGTGTCTCTCAGTCCCCTCTCTCTCAGGGTGATACCAATACACTGACTGCTGTCTCTCAGTCCCCTCTCTCTCAGGGTGATATCTGTACACTGGCTGGTGTCTCTCAGTCCCTCTCTCTCAGGGTGATATCTGTACACTGACTGGTGTCTCTCAGTCCCCTCTCTCTCAGGGTGATACCAATACACTGACTGGTGTCTCTCAGTCTCCTCTCTCTCAGGGTGATATCTGTACACTGACTGGTGTCTCTCAGTCCCCTCTCTCTCAGGGTGATATCTGTACAATGACTGGTGTCTCTCAGTCCCTCTCTCTCAGGGTGATATCTGTACACTGACTGGTGTCTCTCAGTCCCTCTCTCTCTCAGGGTGATATCTGTACAATGACTGGTGTCTCTCAGTCCCTCTCTCTCAGGGTGATATCTGTACACTGACTGGTGTCTCTCTGTCCCCTCTCTCTCAGGGTGATATCTGTTTACTGATTGATGTCTCTCAGTCCCCTCTCTCTCAGGGTGATATCTGTACACTGACTGGTGTCTCTCTGTCCCCTCTCTCTCAGGGTGATATCTGTACACTGACTGGTGTCTCTCAGTCCCTCTCTCTCAGAGTGATATCTGTACACTGACTGATGTATCTCAGTCCCCTCTCTCTCAGGGTGATATCTGTACAATGACTGGTGTCTCTCAGTCCCCTCTCTCTCAGGGTGATATCTGTACACTGATTGGTGTCTCACAGTCCCTCTCTCTCATGGTGATATCTTTACAATGACAGGTATCTCACACTCCGCACTCTCTCAGGGTGATATCTGCACACTGACCGGTGTCTCTCTGTCCCTCTCTCTCAGGGAGATATCTGTACACTGACTGATGTCTCTCAGTCCCCTCTCTCTCATGGCGATGTCTGTATACTGACTGGTGTCTCGAGTCCCTCTCTCTCTCAGGGTGATATCTGTACACTGATTGATGTCTCTCAGTCCCTCTCTCTCACGGTGATATCTGCACACTGACTGGTGTCTCTCAGTCCCCTCCCCTGTCCCTCAGCGTGATATCGGCACACTGACTGGTTTCTCGCAGTCCCCTCTCTCTCAGGGTAATATCTGTACGCTGACTGGTGTCTCTCAGTCCCCTCCCCTGTTCCTCAGCGTAATATCGGTACACTGACTGGTGTCTCTCAGTCCTCTCTCAGGGTGATATCTGTACATTGATTGGTGTCTCTCTATCCCTCTCTCAGGGTGATATCTCTGCACTGACTGGTGTCTCTCAGTCCCCTCTCTCTCAGGGTGATATCTGTACACTGACTGGTGTCTCTCAGTCTCCTCTCTCTCAGGGTGATATCTGTACACTGACTGGTGTCTCTCAGTCCCCTCTCTCTCAGGGTGATACCAATACACTGACTGGTGTCTCTCAGTCCCCTCTCTCTCAGGGTGATACCAATACACTGACTGGTGTCTCTCAGTCTCCTCTCTCTCAGGGTGATATCTGTACAATGGCTGGTGTCTCTCAGTCCCTCTCTCTCAGGGTGATATCTGTACACTGACTGGTGTCTCTCAGTCCCCTCTCTCTCAGGGTGATATCTGTACACTGGCTGGTGTCTCTCAGTCCCTCTCTCTCAGGGTGATATCTGTACACTGACTGGTGTCTCTCAGTCCCCTCTCTCTCAGGGTGATATCTGTACAATGACTGGTGTCTCTCAGTCCCTCTCTCTCAGGGTGATATCTGTACACTGACTGGTGTCTCTCAGTCCCCTCTCTCTCACAATGATATCTGTACACTGACTGGTGTCTCTCAGTCCCCTCTCTCTCAGGGTGATATCTGTACAATGACTGGTGTCTCTCAGTCCCTGTCTCTCAGGGAGATATCTTTACACCGACTAGTGTCTCTCAGTCCCTCTCTCTCATGGTGATATCTGTACACAGACGAGTGTCTCTCTGTCCCTCTCTCTCACGGCGATATCTGTATACTGACTGGTGTCTCTAGTCCCTCTCTCTCTCAGGGTGATATCTGTACACTGATTGATGTCTCTCAGTCCCTCTCTCTCAGGGTGATATCTGTACACTGACTGGTGTCTCTAGTCCCTCTCTCTCTCAGGGTGATATCTGTACACTGATTGATGTCTCTCAGTCCCTCTCTCTCACGGTGATATCTGTACACTGACTGGTGTCTCTCAGTCCCCTCCCCTGTCCCTCAGGGTGATATCAGTACACTGACTGGTGTCTCTCAGTCCCCTCTCTCTCAGGGTGAAATCAGTACACTGACTGGTTTCTCTCAGTCCCCTCTCTCTCAGGGTGATATCTATACACTGACCGGTGTCTCTCAGTCCCTCTCTCTCAGAGTGATATCTGTACACTGACTGGTGTCTCTCAGTCCCCTCTCTCTCTCAGGGGGATATCTGTACACTGACTGGTGACTCTCAGTCTGCCTCTCTCAGGGTGATATCTGTACACTGACTGGTGTCTCTCTGTCCCTCTCTCTCACGGCGATATCTGTACACTGACTGGTGTCTCTCAGCCCCCTCTCTCTCAGGGTGATATCTGTACACTGACTGCTGTCTCTAAGTCCCCTCTCTCTCTCAGGGGGATATCTGTACACTGACTGGTGTCTCTCAGTGCCCTCTCTCTCAGGGTGACATCTGGATACTGACTGCTGTCTCTAAGTCCCCTCTCCCTCTCAGGGGGATATCTGTACACTGACTGGTGTCTCTCAGTCCCCTCTCTCTCTGGGTGATATCTGTACACTGACTGATGTCTCTCAGTCCCTTCTCTCTCAGGGTGATATCTGTACACTGACTGGTGTCTCTCAGTCCCCTCTCTCTCAGGGTGATACCTGTACACTGACTGGTGTCTCTCAGTCTCCTCTCTCTCAGGGTGATACTTGTATACTGACTGGTGTCTCTCAGTCCCCTCTCTCTCAGGGTGATATCTGTACACTGATTGGTGTCTCTCAGTCCTTTCTCTCTCAGGGCGATATTTGTACACTGACTGGTGTCTGTCAGTCCCACTGTCTCAGGGTGATATCTGTACACTGACTGGTGTCTCTCAGTCCCCTCTCTCTCAGGGTGATATCTGTACACTGACTGGTGTCTCTCAGTCCCTCTCTCTCAGAGTGATATCTGTACACTGACTGGTGTCTCTCAGTCCCTCTCTCTCAGGGTGATATCTGTACACTGACTGGAGTCTCTCAGTCTCTCTCTCTCAGGGTGATATCTGTACACTGACTGGTGTCTCTCAGTCCCTCTCTCTCAGGGTGATATCTGTACACTGACTGGTGTCTCTCAGTCCCTTTCTCTCAGGGTGATATCTGTACACTGACTGGTGTCTCTCAGTCTCTCTCTCTCAGGGTGATATCTGTACACTGACTGGTGCCTCTCAGTCCCTCTCTCTCAGGGTGATATCTGTACACTGACTGGTGTCTCTCAGTCCCTCTCTCTCAGGGTGATATCTGTACACTGACTGGTGTCTCTCAGTCCCTCTCTCTCAGGGTGATATCTGTACACTGACTGGTGTCTCTCAGTCCCCTCTCTCTCAGGGTGAAATCTGTACAATGACTGGTGTCTCTCAGTCCCTCTCTCTCAGGGTGATATCTGTACACTGACTGATGTCTCTCAGTCCCCTCTCTCTCAGGGTGATATCTGTACACTGACTGGTGTCTCTCAGTCCATCTCTGTCATGGTGATATCTGTACACTGACTGGTGTCTCTCAGTCCCTCTCTCTCAGGGTGATATCTGTACACTGACTGGTGTCTCTCAGTCCCTCTCTCTCAGGGAGATATCTGGACACGGACTAGTGTCTCTCAGTCCCTCTCTCTCATGGTGATATCTGTACACAGACTAGTGTCTCTCTGTCCCTCTCCTTCAGGGAGATATCTGTACACTGACTGATGTCTCTCAGTCCCCTCTCTCTCACGGCGATATCTGTATACTGACTGGTGTCTCTAGTCCCTCTCTCTCTCAGGGTGATATCTGTACACTGATTGATGTCTCTCAGTCCCTCTCTCTCAGGGTGATATCTGTACACTGACTGGTGTCTCTCAGTCCCTCTCTCTCAGGGTGATATCTGTACACTGACTGGTGTCTCTCAGTCACTCTCTCTCAGGGTTATATCTGTACACTGACTTTTGTCTCTCAGTCCCTCTCTCTCAGGGTGATATCTGTACACTGACTGGTGTCTCTCAGTCCTCTCTCTTTCAGGGTGATATATGTACACTGACTGGTGTCTCTCAGTCCCTCTCTCTCAGGGTGATATCTGTACACTGACTGGTGTCTCTCAGTCCCTCTCTCTCAGGGTGATATCTGTACACTGACTGGTGTCTCTCTGTCCCCTCTCTCTCAGGGTGATATCTGTACACTGACTGGTGTCTCTCAGTCCCTCTCTCTCAGAGTGATATCTGTACACTGACTGATGTATCTCAGTCCCCTCTCTCTCAGGGTGATATCTGTACAATGACTGGTGTCTCTCAGTCCCCTCTCTCTCAGGGTGATATCTGTACACTGATTGGTGTCTCACAGTCCCTCTCTCTCATGGTGATATCTTTACAATGACAGGTATCTCACACTCCGCACTCTCTCAGGGTGATATCTGCACACTGACCGGTGTCTCTCTGTCCCTCTCTCTCAGGGAGATATCTGTACACTGACTGATGTCTCTCAGTCCCCTCTCTCTCATGGCGATGTCTGTATACTGACTGGTGTCTCGAGTCCCTCTCTCTCTCAGGGTGATATCTGTACACTGATTGATGTCTCTCAGTCCCTCTCTCTCACGGTGATATCTGCACACTGACTGGTGTCTCTCAGTCCCCTCCCCTGTCCCTCAGCGTGATATCGGCACACTGACTGGTTTCTCGCAGTCCCCTCTCTCTCAGGGTAATATCTGTACGCTGACTGGTGTCTCTCAGTCCCCTCCCCTGTTCCTCAGCGTAATATCGGTACACTGACTGGTGTCTCTCAGTCCTCTCTCAGGGTGATATCTGTACATTGATTGGTGTCTCTCTATCCCTCTCTCAGGGTGATATCTCTGCACTGACTGGTGTCTCTCAGTCCCCTCTCTCTCAGGGTGATATCTGTACACTGACTGGTGTCTCTCAGTCTCCTCTCTCTCAGGGTGATATCTGTACACTGACTGGTGTCTCTCAGTCCCCTCTCTCTCAGGGTGATACCAATACACTGACTGGTGTCTCTCAGTCCCCTCTCTCTCAGGGTGATACCAATACACTGACTGGTGTCTCTCAGTCTCCTCTCTCTCAGGGTGATATCTGTACAATGGCTGGTGTCTCTCAGTCCCTCTCTCTCAGGGTGATATCTGTACACTGACTGGTGTCTCTCAGTCCCCTCTCTCTCAGGGTGATATCTGTACACTGGCTGGTGTCTCTCAGTCCCTCTCTCTCAGGGTGATATCTGTACACTGACTGGTGTCTCTCAGTCCCCTCTCTCTCAGGGTGATATCTGTACAATGACTGGTGTCTCTCAGTCCCTCTCTCTCAGGGTGATATCTGTACACTGACTGGTGTCTCTCAGTCCCCTCTCTCTCACAATGATATCTGTACACTGACTGGTGTCTCTCAGTCCCCTCTCTCTCAGGGTGATATCTGTACAATGACTGGTGTCTCTCAGTCCCTGTCTCTCAGGGAGATATCTTTACACCGACTAGTGTCTCTCAGTCCCTCTCTCTCATGGTGATATCTGTACACAGACGAGTGTCTCTCTGTCCCTCTCTCTCACGGCGATATCTGTATACTGACTGGTGTCTCTAGTCCCTCTCTCTCTCAGGGTGATATCTGTACACTGATTGATGTCTCTCAGTCCCTCTCTCTCAGGGTGATATCTGTACACTGACTGGTGTCTCTAGTCCCTCTCTCTCTCAGGGTGATATCTGTACACTGATTGATGTCTCTCAGTCCCTCTCTCTCACGGTGATATCTGTACACTGACTGGTGTCTCTCAGTCCCCTCCCCTGTCCCTCAGGGTGATATCAGTACACTGACTGGTGTCTCTCAGTCCCCTCTCTCTCAGGGTGAAATCAGTACACTGACTGGTTTCTCTCAGTCCCCTCTCTCTCAGGGTGATATCTATACACTGACCGGTGTCTCTCAGTCCCTCTCTCTCAGAGTGATATCTGTACACTGACTGGTGTCTCTCAGTCCCCTCTCTCTCTCAGGGGGATATCTGTACACTGACTGGTGACTCTCAGTCTGCCTCTCTCAGGGTGATATCTGTACACTGACTGGTGTCTCTCTGTCCCTCTCTCTCACGGCGATATCTGTACACTGACTGGTGTCTCTCAGCCCCCTCTCTCTCAGGGTGATATCTGTACACTGACTGCTGTCTCTAAGTCCCCTCTCTCTCTCAGGGGGATATCTGTACACTGACTGGTGTCTCTCAGTGCCCTCTCTCTCAGGGTGACATCTGTATACTGACTGCTGTCTCTAAGTCCCCTCTCCCTCTCAGGGGGATATCTGTACACTGACTGGTGTCTCTCAGTCCCCTCTCTCTCTGGGTGATATCTGTACACTGACTGATGTCTCTCAGTCCCTTCTCTCTCAGGGTGATATCTGTACACTGACTGGTGTCTCTCAGTCCCCTCTCTCTCAGGGTGATACCTGTACACTGACTGGTGTCTCTCAGTCTCCTCTCTCTCAGGGTGATACTTGTATACTGACTGGTGTCTCTCAGTCCCCTCTCTCTCAGGGTGATATCTGTACACTGATTGGTGTCTCTCAGTCCTTTCTCTCTCAGGGCGATATTTGTACACTGACTGGTGTCTGTCAGTCCCACTGTCTCAGGGTGATATCTGTACACTGACTGGTGTCTCTCAGTCCCCTCTCTCTCAGGGTGATATCTGTACACTGACTGGTGTCTCTCAGTCCCTCTCTCTCAGAGTGATATCTGTACACTGACTGGTGTCTCTCAGTCCCTCTCTCTCAGGGTGATATCTGTACACTGACTGGAGTCTCTCAGTCTCTCTCTCTCAGGGTGATATCTGTACACTGACTGGTGTCTCTCAGTCCCTCTCTCTCAGGGTGATATCTGTACACTGACTGGTGTCTCTCAGTCCCTCTCTCTCAGGGTGATATCTGTACACTGACTGGTGTCTCTCAGTCTCTCTCTCTCAGGGTGATATCTGTACACTGACTGGTGCCTCTCAGTCCCTCTCTCTCAGGGTGATATCTGTACACTGACTGGTGTCTCTCAGTCCCTCTCTCTCAGGGTGATATCTGTACACTGACTGGTGTCTCTCAGTCCCTCTCTCTCAGGGTGATATCTGTACACTGACTGGTGTCTCTCAGTCCCCTCTCTCTCAGGGTGAAATCTGTACAATGACTGGTGTCTCTCAGTCCCTCTCTCTCAGGGTGATATCTGTACACTGACTGATGTCTCTCAGTCCCCTCTCTCTCAGGGTGATATCTGTACACTGACTGGTGTCTCTCAGTCCATCTCTGTCATGGTGATATCTGTACACTGACTGGTGTCTCTCAGTCCCTCTCTCTCAGGGTGATATCTGTACACTGACTGGTGTCTCTCAGTCCCTCTCTCTCAGGGAGATATCTGGACACTGACTAGTGTCTCTCAGTCCCTCTCTCTCATGGTGATATCTGTACACAGACTAGTGTCTCTCTGTCCCTCTCCTTCAGGGAGATATCTGTACACTGACTGATGTCTCTCAGTCCCCTCTCTCTCACGGCGATATCTGTATACTGACTGGTGTCTCTAGTCCCTCTCTCTCTCAGGGTGATATCTGTACACTGATTGATGTCTCTCAGTCCCTCTCTCTCAGGGTGATATCTGTACACTGACTGGTGTCTCTCAGTCCCTCTCTCTCAGGGTGATATCTGTACACTGACTGGTGTCTCTCAGTCACTCTCTCTCAGGGTTATATCTGTACACTGACTTTTGTCTCTCAGTCCCTCTCTCTCAGGGTGATATCTGTACACTGACTGGTGTCTCTCAGTCCTCTCTCTTTCAGGGTGATATATGTACACTGACTGGTGTCTCTCAGTCCCTCTCTCTCAGGGTGATATCTGTACACTGACTGGTGTCTCTCAGTCCCTCTCTCTCAGGGTGATATCTGTACACTGACTGGTGTCTCTCAGTCCCTCTCTCTCAGGGTGATATCTGTACACTGACTGGTGTCTCTCAGTCCCTCTCTCTCAGGGTGATATCTGTACACTGACTGGTGTTTCTCAGTCCCTCTCTCTCAGGGAGATATCTGTACACTGACTGGTGTCTCTCAGTCCCTCTCTCTCAGGGTGATATCTGTACACTGACTGGTGTTTCTCAGTCCCTCTCACTCAGGGAGATATCTGTACAATGACGGGTGTTTCACACTCCCCTCTCTCTCAGGGTGATATCTGTTACACGGACTGGTGTCTCTCAGTCCCCTCTCTCTCAGGGTAATATCTGTACACTGACTGGTGTCTCTCAGTCCCTCTCTCTCAGGGTGATATCTGTACAATGACGGGTGTCTCACACTCCCCTCTCTCTCAGGGTGATATCTGTACACTGACTGGTGTCTCTCAGTCCCCTCTCTCTCAGTGTGATATCTGTTCACTGATTGGTGTCTCTCAGTCCCCTCTCTCTCAGTGTGATATCAGTACACTGACTGGTGTCTCTCAGTCCCTCTCACTCTCAGGGTGATATCTGGACACTGACTGGTGTCTCTCAGACCCTCTCTCTCTCAGGGTGATATCTGTACACTGACTGGTGTCTCTCAGTCCCTCTCTCTCAGGGTGATATCTGTACACTGACTGATGTCTCTCAGTCCCCTCTCTCTCAGGGTGATATCTGTACAATCACTGGTGTCTCTCAGTCCCCTCTCTCTCAGGGTGATATCTGTACACTGACTGGTGTCTCTCAGTCCCCTCTTTCTCAGGGTGATATCTGTACACTGACTGGTGTCTCTCAGTCCTCTCTCTCAGGATGATATCAGTACACTGACTGGTGTCTCTCAGTCCTCTCTCTCAGGATGATATCAGTACACTGACTGGTGTCTCTCAGTCCCCTCTTTCTCAGGGTGATATCTGTACACTGACTGGTGTCTCTCAGTCCTCTCTCTCAGGATGATATCAGTACACTGACTGGTGTCTCTTTCCCCTCTTTCTCAGGGTGATATCTGTACACTGACTGGTGTCTCTCAGTCCCCTCTCTCTCAGGGTGATATCTGTACACTGACGGGTGTCTCTCAGTCCCCTGTCAGGGTGATATCTGTACACTGACTGGTGTCTCTCAGTCCCCTCTCTCTCAGGGTGATATCGGCACATGGACTGGTGTCTCTCAGTCCCTCTCACTTAGGGTGATATCTGTACACTGACTGGTGTCTCTCAGTCCCTCTCTCTCAGGGTGATATCGGTACATGGACTGGTGTCTCTCAGTCCCTCTCACTCAGGGTGATATCTGTACACTGACTGGTGTCTCTCAGTTCATCTCACTCAGGGTGATATCTGTACACTGATTGGTGTCTCTCAGTCCCCTCTCTCAGGGTGATATCTGTTACACGGACTTGTGTCTCTCAGTCCCCGTACTCTAAGGGTGATATCTGTACACTTACTGGTGTCTCTCAGTCCCCTCTCTCTCAGGGTAATATCTGTACATTGACAAGTGTTTCTCAGTCCCTCTCTCTCAGGGTGATATCTTTGCACTGACTGGTGTCTCTCAGTCCCTCTCTCTCAGGGTGATATCTGTACACTGACTGGTGTCTCTCTGTCCCTCTCTCTCAGGGTGATATCTTTACACTGACTGGTGTCTCGCAGTCCCTCTCTCTCAGGGTGATATCTGTACACTGACTGGTGTCTCTCAGTCCCCTCTCTCTCAGGGTGATATCTGTACACTGACTGGTGTCTCTCAGTCCCCTCTCTCTCAGGGTGATATCAGTACACTGACTGGTGTCTCTCAGTCCCTCTCTCTCAGGGTGATATCTGTACACTGACTGGTATCTCTCAGTCCCTTCTCTCTCAGGGTGATATCTGTACACTGACTGGTGTCTCTCAGTCCCTCTCTCTCTCAGGGTGATATCTGTACACTGACTGGTGTCTCTCAGTCCTCTCTCTCTCAGGGTGATATCTGTACACTGACTGGTGTCTCTCAGTCCCCTCTCTCTTAGGGTGATATCTGTACACTGACTGGTATCTCTCAGTCCCTTCTCTCTCAGGGTGATATCTGTACACTGACTGGTGTCTCTCAGTCCCCTCTCTCTCAGAGTGATATCTGTACACTGACTGGTGTCTCTCAGTCCCTCTCTCTCTCAGGGTGATATCTGTACACTGACTGGTGTCTCTCAGTCCCTTCTCTCTCAGGGTGATATCTGTACACTGACTGGTGTCTCTCAGTCCCCTCTCTCACAGGGTGATATCTGTACACTGACTGGTGTCTCAGTCCCTCTGTCTCAGGGTGATATCTGTACACTGACTGGTGTCTCTCAGTCCCCTCTCTCACAGGGTGATATCTGTACACTGACTGGTGTCTCTCAGTCCCCATCTCTCGCGGTGATATCTGTACACTGACTGGTGTCTCTCAGTCCCTCTCTCTCAGGGTGATATCTGTACACTGACTGGTGTCTCAGTCCCTCTGTCTCAGGGTGATATCTGTACACTGACTGGTGTCTCTCAGTCCCCTCTCTCACAGGGTGATATCTGTACACTGACTGGTGTCTCTCAGTCCCCCTCTCTCTCAGGGTGATATCTGTACAATGTCTGGTGTCTCTCAGTCCCTCTCTCTCAGGGTCAGATCTGTACAATGTCTGGTGTCTCTCAGTCCCTCTCTCTCAGGGTCAGATCTGTACAATGTCTGGTGTCTCTCAGTCCCTCTCTCTCAGGGTCAGATCTGTACACTGACTGGTGTCTCTCAGTCCCTCTCCTCAGGGTGATATCTGTACACTGACTGGTGTCTCTCAGTCCCCTCTCTCTCAAGGTGATATTTGTACACTGAATGTTGTCTCTCAGTCCCTCTCTCTCAGGGTGATATCTGTACACTGACTGGTGTCTCTCAGTCCCTCTCTCTCAGGGTGATATCTGTACACTGACTGGTGTCTCTCAGTCCCCTCTCTCTCAAGGTGATATTTGTACACTGAATGTTGTCTCTCAGTCCCCTCTCTCTCAGGGTGATATCTGTACAATGTCTGGTGTCTCTCAGTCCCTCTCTCTCACGGAGATATCTGTACAATGTCTGGTGTCTCTCAGTCCCTCTCTCTCAGGGTGATATCTGTACAATGTCTGGTGTCTCTCAGTCCCTCTCTCTCAGGGAGATATCTGTACAATGTCTGGTGTCTCTCAGTCCCTCTCTCTCAGGGTCAGATCTGTACAATGACTGGTGTCTCTCAGTCACTCTCTCTCAGGGTGATATCTGTATACTGACTCTCTCTCAAGGTGATATCTGTACACTGACTGGTGTCTCTCAGTCCCTCTCTCTCAGGGTGATATCTGTACACTGACTGGTGTCTCTCAGTCCCTTCTCTCTCAGGGTGATATCTGTACACTGACTGGTGTCTCTCAGTCCCTTCTCTCTCAGGGTGATATCTGTACACTGGCTGGTGTCTCTCAGTCCCCATCTCTCGCGGTGATATCTGTACACTGACTGGTGTCTCTCAGTCCCTTCTCTCTCAGGGTGATATCTGTACATTGACAGGTGTCTCTCACTCCCCTCTCCCTCAGGGTGGTATCGTTACACTGACTGGTGTCTGTCAGTTCCCTCTCTCAGGGTGAACAAAGAACAGAGAACAAAGAAAATTACAGCACAGGAACAGGCCCTTCGGCCCTCCAAGCCTGCGCCGATCCAGATCCTCTTTCTAAACATGTCGCCTATTTTCTAAGGGTCTGTATCTCTTTGCTTCCTGCCCATTCATGTATCTGTCTAGATACATCTTAAAAGACGCCATCGTGCCCGCGTCTACCACCTCCGCTGGCAACGCGTTCCATGCACCCACCACCCTCTGCGTAAAGAACTTTCCACGCATATCCCCCCTAAACTTTTCCCCTCTCACTTTGAACTCGTGACCCCTAGTAATTGAATCCCCCACTCTGGGAAAAAGCTTCTTGCTATCCACCCTGTCTATACCTCTCATGATTTTGTACACCTCAATCAGGTCCCCCCTCAACCTCCGTCTTTCTAATGAAAATAATCCTAATCTACTCTCCCTCTCTTCATAGCTAGCGCCCTCCATACCAGGCAACATCCTGGTGAACCTCCTCTGCACCCTCTCCAAAGCATCTACATCCTTTAGGTAATGTGGCGACCAGAACTGCACGCAGTATTCCAAATGTGGCCGAACCAAAGTCCTATACAACTGTAACATGACCTGCCAACTCTTGTACTCAATACCCCGTCCGATGAAGGAAAGCATGCCGTATGCCTTCTTGACCACTCTATTGACCTGCGTTGCCACCTTCAGGGAACAATGGACCTGAACACCCAAATCTCTCTGTACATCAATTTTCCCCAGGACTTTTCCATTTATTGTATAATTCACTCTTGAATTGGATCTTCCAAAATGCATCACCTCGCATTTGCCCTGATTGAACTCCATCTGCCATTTCTCTGCCCAACTCTCCAATCTATCTATATTCTGCTGTATTCTCTGACAGTCCCCTTCACTATCTGCTACTCCACCAATCTTAGTGTCGTCTGCAAACTTGCTAATCAGACCACCTATACTTTCCTCCAAATCATTAATGTATATCACAAACAACAGTGGTCCCAGC
Source organism: Heterodontus francisci (assembly GCF_036365525.1). Lineage (NCBI taxonomy): Eukaryota > Metazoa > Chordata > Chondrichthyes > Heterodontiformes > Heterodontidae > Heterodontus > Heterodontus francisci. Next base: position 77,088 of record NW_027141939.1, read on the forward strand.
ACGGATCCCTGTGGAACACCACTGGTCACACGTCTCCATTTTGAGAAACTCCCTTCCACTGCTACTCTCTGTCTCCTGTTGCCCAGCCAGTTCTTTATCCATCTAGCTAGTACACCTTGGACCCCATGCACCTTCACTTTCTCCATCAGCCTGCCATGGGGAACCTTATCAAACGCCTTACTGAAGTCCATGTATATGACATCTACAGCCCTTCCCTCATCAATCAACTTTGTCACTTCCTCAAAGAATTCTATTAAGTTGGTGAGACATGACCTTCCCTGCACAAAACCATGTTGCCTATCACTGATAAGCCCATTTTCTTCCAAATGGGAATAGATCCTATCCCTCAGGGTGATATCTGTGGACTGACTGGTGTCTCTCAGGGTGATATCTGTACACTGACTGGTGTCTCTCTATCCCTCTCTCAGGGTGATATCTGTACACTGACTGGTGTCTCTCAGTCCCTCTCTCTCTCAGGGTGATATCTGTACACTGACTGGTGTCTCTCAGTCCCTCTATCTCAGGGTGATATCTGTACACTGACTGGTGTCTCTCAGTCCCTCTCTCTCAGGGTGATATCTGTACACTGACTGGTGTCTCTCAGGGTGATATCTGTACACTGACTGGTGTCTCTCTGTCCCTCTCTCTCAGGGTGATATCTGTACACTGACTGGTGTCTCTCAGTCCCCTCTCTCTCAGGGTGATATCTGTACACTGACTGGTGTCTCTCAGGGTGATATCTGTACACTGACTGGTGTCTCTCAGTCCCTCTATCTCAGGGTGATATCTGTACACTGACTGGTGTCTCTCAGTCCCTCTCTCTCAGGGTGATATCTGTACACTGACTGGTGTCTCTCAGTCCCTCTCTCTCTCAGGGTGATATCTGTACACTGACTGGTGTCTCTCAGTCCCCTCTCTCTCAGGGTGATATCTGTACACTGACTGGTGTCTCTCAGGGTGATATCTGTACACTGACTGGTGTCTCTCAGTCCCTCTCTCTCAGGGTGATATCTGTACACTGACTGGTGTCTCTCTGTCCCAACTCTCTCAGGGTGATATCAGTACACTGACTGGTGTCTCTCAGTCCCTCTCTCTCAGGGTGATATCTGTACACTGACTGGTGTCTCTCAGTCCCCTCTCTCTCAGGGTGATATCTGTACACTGACTGGTGTCTCTCAGTCCCCTCTCTCTCAGGGTGATATCTGTACACTGACTGGTGTCTCTCAGTCCTCTCTCTCAGGGAGATATCTGTACACTGACTGGTGTCTCTCAGTCCCTCTCTCTCAGGGTGATATCTGTGCACTGACTGGTGTCTCTCAGTCCCCTCTCTCTCAGGGTGATATCAGTACACTGACTGGTGTCTCTCAGTCCCCTCTCTCTCAGGGTGATATCAGTACACTGACTGGTGTCTCTCAGTCCTCTCTCTCAGGGTGATATCTGTACACTGACTGGTGTCTCTCAGTCCCTCTCTCTCAGGGTGATATCTGTGCACTGACTGGTGTCTCTCAGTCCCCTCTCTCTCAGAGTGATATCTGTGCACTGACTGGTGTCTCTCAGTCCCCTCTCTCTCAGGGTGATATCTGTGCACTGACTGGTGTCTCTCAGTCCCTCTCTCTCAGGGTGATATCTGTACACTGACTGGTGTCTCTCAGTCTCTGTCTCTCAGGGTGATATCTGTACACTGACTGGTGTCTCTCAGTCCCTCTTTTATTAATCACTTGTCCACATTATATTTTTACCTGCCGTGTGCTGTTTGTTTGAACTCTTCTCAGGAGAATCTGTGGTATCATTAACTCTTAGATCCCTCTTTCTTGACAGATCTGTTCATCGTGCTGTCTGTCCTCGCTCTCCTCAGTCTCTGCCTCATGATTTTGGGATGCCTTGCGATAACAATGGCTTTACATAGACATCCTAACTTTCTCATTAAACTATCTGCTTTTTTCTTTATCTCTGCTGGTGAGTAACTGCATTGAGTGTCTTCCAGGTGTGTGTCTATCCTCCCTCCCCATCTCTGTATCCTCCTCCAGCCCGTACCACCCTCATCCTCCTGGTCAAATCCCTCCATGGCTCCTCGATCCCTCCCTCCCTATCTCTGTAACCTCCTCCAGCCCCTACCACCCTCATCCTCCTGGTCAAATCCCTCCATGGCTCCTCGATCCCTCCCTCCCAACTCTGTAACATCCTCCAGACACCACAAACCTCCGACATCTCTGCCTTCCTCCAATCCCAGCCACTTGAGCATCTCCCCCCTCCCCCCTGATTCCCCTCGCTCCGCCATTGGCTTTCCTGCCTTCAGCTGCCCCTGTGGGGGGGGGGGCCCCTGCACTCTGGAATTCCCTCCCCGGACCTCTCCGGCTCTCCCCTTTCCCCCTCCTTAAAACCTCCCTCCTCATCCCAGCTTCTGCCTGCTCACCTCTCTCTCTGTGTCGGACGATGCTCGGATTTGCGATGCTGCGGGGCGTTGGAGGCGGGCTTAGAGAAGCGTTACGACGCAAGCTCGCTCCTCCCAGCTTCCTTGCCCCGCTAACCCGCTCGCCTCTCCCCTTTGTCCCCCCACAGGGCTCGCGGTGATTGCCACCCTCTGCGTCTTCCAGCGGGCGTGCGCTGCCGCCCTCCGCAGCAACGAGCTGCTGCGGGTCGAGTTCGCCTACATGTGGTCATTCGCCTGTGCCGCTGCGGCTGCCGCCTTTGTCATCTTCTCCGGCGTCTGCCTGCTGCTCATCGTTTACCCGGGTGTGGTCCAGCGGGCCGCCTCCTGCTGTCGACGGAAAGGAGGGAGCGCGTGATCTTCGCCCACCGGTCCCCCCCCGCCAAAGGACGGAAGAGGAGGGGGCATTCAGGAGCCCGGGCGAGTTGGGGGCACATGACAGCGAGGAGTCTGTACCCATCACATGGAGCTTTCCGTCACGCAGGAGTTATCCCTGAGTATCCCCCTGGGTGGAGAGGCAACTTGGGGCATAGAAATTCAACTCAATATCACCTCCGTATCACTCTCTCTCTCTCTCTCTCCCCCTCCCTCCAAACTGTGGGTCTCCCTCCCACCTCCCTCAGTCTCCAAACTCTGGGACTCCCAACACTTCACCCTCAGTCGTTGATTACCTTCTTGCAATTGACAGGCGTTGGAAGACCCCGGGTTCTGCCATCGCCATGGTACCACCCTCATTCCGATCTAGCTAGCCTCCCCCTCAAAGCCTCGGGACCTTCCTGGACTGAGGGAGCTGAGGCCCTGAGTCATTGTCTGCCCCCCCATTCTTGAGTTTCTGTGGGAGAGGGTGAGGGGAAAGAGAGGAACCAGACAAACACAAAGGTCAGCCTTCAAGTTGGCAACGTCAAGGAGTGTCAGCCTGGATTATGGACCACGAGTCCTGGAGTATATACATCTCCCTCCGACAGTGCAGCACTCCCTCAGTACTGACACCGGGGGAGTGTCGGTCTGGATTATGGAGATCAAGTCCTAGAGTATATACAACTCCCTCCGACAGTGCAGCACTCCCTCAGTACTGACACCGGGGGAGTGTCGGTCTGGATTATAGAGATCAAGTCCTAGAGTATATACATCTCCCTCTGACAGTGCAGCACTCTCTCAGTACTGACACCGGGGGAGTGTCGGTCTGGATTATAGAGATCAAGTCCTAGGGTATATACATCTCCCTCCGACAGTGCAGCACTCCCTCAGTACTGACACCGGGGGAGTGTCGGTCTGGATTATAGAGATCAAGTCCTAGAGTATATACATCTCCCTCCGACAGTGCAGCACTCCCTCAGTACTGACACCGGGGGAGTGTCGGTCTGGATTATGGAGATCAAGTCCTAGAGTATATACCTCACCCTCCGACAGTGCAGCACTCCCTCAGTACTGACACCAGGGGAGTGTCGGTCTGGATTATGGAGCACAAGTCCTAGAGTATATACATCTCCCTCTGACAGTGCGGCACTCCCTCAGTACTGACACCGGGGGAGTGTCAGTCTGGATTATGGAGATCAAGTCCTAGAGTATATACATCTCCCTCCGACAGTGCAGCACTCCCTCAGTACTGACACCGGGGGAGTGTCAGTCTGGATTATAGAGATCAAGTCCTAGAGTATATACATCTCCCTCCGACAGTGCAGCACTCCCTCAGTACTGACACCAGGGGAGTGTCGGCCTGGATTATGGAGATCAAGTCCGAGAGTATATACATCTCTCTCCGACAGTGCAGCACTCCCTCAGTACTGACACCGGGGGAGTGTCGGTCTGGATTATGGAGATCAAGTCCTAGAGTATATACATCTCTCTCCGACAGTGCAGCACTCCCTCAGTACTGACAACGGGGGAGTGTCGGCCTGGATTATGGAGATCAAGTCCTAGAGTATATACATCTCCCTCCGACAGTGCAGCACTCCCTCAGTACTGGCACCGGGGGAGTGTCGGCCTGGATTATAGAGATCAGGTCCTAGAGTATATACATCTCCCTCCAACAGTGCAGCACTCCCTCCGTACTGACACCGGGGGAGTGTCGGCCTGGATTATGGAGACCAAGTCCGAGAGTATATACATCTCCCTCCGACAGTGCAGCACTCCCTCAGTACTGACACCGGGGGAGTGTCGGTCTGGATTATAGAGATCAAGTCCTAGAGTATATACATCTCCCTCCGACAGTGCAGCACTCCCTCAGTACTGACACGAGGGGAGTGTCGGCCTGGATTATGGAGATCAAGTCCGAGAGTATATACATCTCTCTCCGACAGTGCAGCACTCTCTCAGTACTGACACCGGGGGAGTGTCGGTCTGGATTATAGAGATCAAGTCCGAGAGTATATACATCTCCCTCCGACGGTGCAGCACTCCCTCAGTACTGACACCGGGGGAGTGTCGGTCTGGATTATGGAGATCAAGTCCGAGAGTATATACATCTCCCTCCGACAGTGCAGCACTCCCTCAGTACTGACACCGGGGGAGTGTCGGTCTGGATTATGGAGATCAAGTCCTAGAGTATATACATCTCCCTCCGACAGTGCAGCACTCCCTCAGTACTGACACCGGGGGAGTGTCGGCTTGGATTATGGAGATCAAGTCCTAGAGTATATACATCTCCCTCTGACAGTGCAGCACTCTCTCAGTACTGACACCGGGGGAGTGTCGGCCTGGATTATGGAGATCAAGTCCTAGAGTATATACATCTCCCTCTGACAGTGCAGCACTCCCTCAGTACTGACACCGGGGGAGTGTCGGTCTGGATTATAGAGATCAAGTCCTCGAGTATATACATCTCCCTCCGACAGTGCAGCACTCCCTCAGTACTGACACCGGGGGAGTGTCAGTCTGGATTATAGAGATCAAGTCCTAGAGTATATACATCTCCCTCCGACAGTGCAGCACTCCCTCAGTACTGACACCGGGGAGTGTCGGTCTGGATTATGGAGATCAAGTCCTAGAGTATATACATCTCCCTCCGACAGTGCAGCACTCCCTCAGTACTGACACCGGGGGAGTGTCGGTCTGGGTTATAGAGATCAAGTCCCAGAGTATATACATCTCCCTCCGACAGTGCAATACTCCCTCAGTACTGACACCGGGGAGTGTCGGTCTGGATTATGGAGATCAAGTCCGAGAGTATATACATCTCCCTCTGACAGTGCAGCACTCCCTCAGTACTGGCACCGGGGGAGTGTCGGCCTGGATTATGGAGGTCAAGTCCTAGAGTATAGACATCTCCCTCCGAGAGTGCAGCACTCCCTCAGTACTGACACCAGGGGAGTGTCGGCCTGGATTATGGAGATCAAGTCCGAGAGTATATACATCTCTCTCCGACAGTGCAGCACTCCCTCAGTACTGACACCGGGGGAGTGTCGGTCTGGATTATGGAGATCAAGTCCTAGAGTATATACATCTCTCTCCGACAGTGCAGCACTCCCTCAGTACTGACAACGGGGGAGTGTCGGCCTGGATTATGGAGATCAAGTCCTAGAGTATATACATCTCCCTCCGACAGTGCAGCACTCCCTCAGTACTGGCACCGGGGGAGTGTCGGCCTGGATTATAGAGATCAGGTCCTAGAGTATATACATCTCCCTCCAACAGTGCAGCACTCCCTCCGTACTGACACCGGGGGAGTGTCGGCCTGGATTATGGAGACCAAGTCCGAGAGTATATACATCTCCCTCCGACAGTGCAGCACTCCCTCAGTACTGACACCGGGGGAGTGTCGGTCTGGATTATAGAGATCAAGTCCTAGAGTATATACATCTCCCTCCGACAGTGCAGCACTCCCTCAGTACTGACACGAGGGGAGTGTCGGCCTGGATTATGGAGATCAAGTCCGAGAGTATATACATCTCTCTCCGACAGTGCAGCACTCTCTCAGTACTGACACCGGGGGAGTGTCGGTCTGGATTATAGAGATCAAGTCCGAGAGTATATACATCTCCCTCCGACGGTGCAGCACTCCCTCAGTACTGACACCGGGGGAGTGTCGGTCTGGATTATGGAGATCAAGTCCGAGAGTATATACATCTCCCTCCGACAGTGCAGCACTCCCTCAGTACTGACACCGGGGGAGTGTCGGTCTGGATTATGGAGATCAAGTCCTAGAGTATATACATCTCCCTCCGACAGTGCAGCACTCCCTCAGTACTGACACCGGGGGAGTGTCGGCTTGGATTATGGAGATCAAGTCCTAGAGTATATACATCTCCCTCTGACAGTGCAGCACTCTCTCAGTACTGACACCGGGGGAGTGTCGGCCTGGATTATGGAGATCAAGTCCTAGAGTATATACATCTCCCTCTGACAGTGCAGCACTCCCTCAGTACTGACACCGGGGGAGTGTCGGTCTGGATTATAGAGATCAAGTCCTCGAGTATATACATCTCCCTCCGACAGTGCAGCACTCCCTCAGTACTGACACCGGGGGAGTGTCAGTCTGGATTATAGAGATCAAGTCCTAGAGTATATACATCTCCCTCCGACAGTGCAGCACTCCCTCAGTACTGACACCGGGGGAGTGTCGGTCTGGGTTATAGAGATCAAGTCCCAGAGTATATACATCTCCCTCCGACAGTGCAATACTCCCTCAGTACTGACACCGGGGAGTGTCGGTCTGGATTATGGAGATCAAGTCCGAGAGTATATACATCTCCCTCTGACAGTGCAGCACTCCCTCAGTACTGGCACCGGGGGAGTGTCGGCCTGGATTATGGAGGTCAAGTCCTAGAGTATAGACATCTCCCTCCGAGAGTGCAGTACTCCCTCAGTACTGACACTGGGGAGTGTCGGCCTGGATTATAGAGATCAAGTCCGAGAGTATATACATCTCCCTCTGACAGTGCAGCACTCCCTCAGTACTGGCACCGGGGGAGTGTCGGCCTGGATTATGGAGTTCAAGTCCGAGAGTATATACATCTCCCTCCGACAGTGCAGCACTCCCTCAGTACTGACACCGGGGGAGTGTCGGCCTGGATTATGGAGATCAAGTCCGAGAGTATGTACATCTCCCTCCGAGAGTGCCCGCTCTCTCAGGGTGATATCTGTACAGTGACTGGTGTCTCTCATCCCTCTCTCTCAGGGTGATATCTGAACACTGACTGGTGTCTCTCTGTCCCCTCTCTCTCAGGGTGATATCTGTACACTGACTGGTGTCTCTCAGTTCCTCTCTCTCAGGGTGATATCTGAACATTGACTGGTGTCTCTCTGTCCCCTCTCTCTCAGGGTGATATCTGTACACTGACTGGTGTCTCTCTGTCCCCTCTCTCTCAGGGTGATATCTGTACACTGACTGGTGTCTCTCTGTCCCCTCTCTCTCAGGGTGATATCTGTACAGTGACTGGTGTCTCTCAGTCCCTCTCTCTCAGGGTGATATCTGAACACTGACTGGTGTCTCTCTGTCCCCTCTCTCTCAGGGTGATATCTGTACACTGACTGGTGTCTCTCTGTCCCCTCTCTCTCAGGGTGATATCTGTACAGTGACTGGTGTCTCTCAGTCCCTCTCTCTCAGGGTGATATCTGAACACTGACTGGTGTCTCTCTGTCCCCTCTCTCTCAGGGTGATATCTGTACACTGACTGGTGTCTCTCTGTCCCCTCTCTCTCAGGGTGATATCTGTACACTGACTGCTGTCTCTCAGTCCCTCTCTCACAGGGTGATATCTGTACACTGACTGGTGTCTCTCAGTCCCCTCTCTCTCAGGGTGATATCTGTACACTGATTGGTGTCTCTCAGTCCCTCTCTCTCAGGGTGATATCTGTACACTGACTGGTGTCTCTCAGTCCCCTCTCTCTCAGGGTGATATCTGTACACTGACTGATGTCTCTCAGTCCCCTCTCTCTCAGGGTGATATCTGTACACTGACTGGTGTCTCTCAGTCCCCTCTCTCTCAGGGTGATATCTGTACACTGATTGATGTCTCTCAGTCCCCTCTCTCACAGTGTGATATCTGTACACTGACTGGTGTCTCTCAGTCCCCTCTCTCTCAGGGTGATATCTGTACACTGACTGGTGTCTCTCAGTCCCTCTCTCTCAGGGTGATATCTGTACACTGACTGGTGTCTCTCAGTCCCCTCTCTCTCAGGGTGATATCTGTACACTGACTGGTGTCTCTCAGTCCCTCTCTCTCAGGGTGATATCTGTACACTGACTGGTGTCTCTCAGTCCCCTCTCTCTCAGGGTGATATCTGTACACTGACTGGTGTCTCTCAGTCCCCTCTCTCTCAGGGTGATATCTGTACAATGTCTGGTGTCTCTCAGTCCCTCTCTCTCAGGGTGATATCTGTACACTGACTGGTGTCTCTCAGTCCCCTCTCTCTCAGGGTGATATCTGTACACTGACTGGTGTCTCTCAGTCCTCTCTCTCTCAGGGTGATATCTGTACAATGTCTGGTGTCTCTCAGTCCCTCTCTCTCAGAGTGATATCTGTACACTGATTGGTGTCTCTCAGTCCCTCTCTCTCAGGGTGATATCTGTACACTGATTGGTGTCTCTCAGTCCCTCTCTCTCAGGGTGATATCTGTACACTGACTGGTGTCTCTCAGTCCCTCTCTCTCTCAGGGTGATATCTGTACACTTACTGGTGTCTCTCAGTCCCCTCTCTCTCAGGGTGATATCTGTACACTGACTGGTGTCTCTCAGTCCCCTCTCTCTCAGAGTGATATCTGTACACTGATTGGTGTCTCTCAGTCCCCCTCTCTGCTCCACTTTGGTATCGAAACTTAAATTAATGTTAAGTTGCATGAAAGTCCGATTTTTTTTGAAAGCCAATCCAGATTTTTACATGAAGTCTTATTTCGAAGTTTGATGTGAGCATTCTATGTTTGTTATTAACGTCATATCGTAATAATGAATTTGAATAAATGATTGAATTTTGAATAGCTTTGTTTTTCGCACTCTGTTTTTCTGCCATGGGGACTGACCCCTCGCTAGGGGGAAACGGGTCTCCCCATGGGGACAGACCCCTCACTGGGGGGGAAACGGGTCTCCCCTCATGGGGACTGACCCCTCGCTGGGGGGGAAACGGGTCTCCCTCCATGGGGGCTGACCCCTCGCTGGGGGGAAACGGGTCTCCCCTCATGGGGACTGACCCCTCGCTGGGGGGAAACGGGTCTCCCCCCATGGGGACTGACCCCTCGCTGGGGGGAAACGGGTCTCCCCTCATGGGGACTGACCCCTCGCTGGGGGGAAACGGGTCTCCCCCCATGGGGACTGACCCCTCGCTGGGGGGAAACGGGTCTCCCCCATGGGGACTGACCCCTCGCTGGGGGGGAAACCGGTCTCCCCTCATGGGGACTGACCCCTCGCTGGGGCGAAACGGGTCTCCCCATGGGGACAGACCCCTCACTGGGGTGGAAACGGGTCTCCCCTCATGGGGACTGACCCCTCGCTGGGGGGGAAACGGGTCTCCCCCCATGGGGACTGACCCCTCGCTGGGGGGAAACGGGTCTCCCCCATGGGGACTGACCCCACGCTGGGGGGGAAACCGGTCTCCCCCCATGGGGACTGACCCCTCGCTGGGGGGGAAACCGGTCTCCCCATGGGAACTGACCCCTCGCTGTGGGGGGAAACGGGTCTCCCCCCATGGGGACTGACCCCTCGCTGGGGGGAAACGGGTCTCCCCCGTGGGAACTGACCCCTCGCTGTTGGGAGAAACGGGTCTCCCCATGGGGACTGACCCCTCGCTGGGGAGAAATTAATCCCTCCACCTCATTAAGATAAATGAACAGATATTCACCCAGCGTCCCATAAGAGCCAGAACAGACGTCCCCTCTTCCTACCAGAGGTGACCGGCGGAAACACAGCGACCGTTGCAAGACTCCGGTGCCCGCAAGGATCGACCCCCAAACAACCAAGCCCCTCCCCCATTCCTATCACTCTGTCACTGGTGGCCGAGATCTGGAACTCCCTCCCTGAACCTCTCTCTCCCTCTCCCCCTTCAATCCTCCCTCTTTGACCGAGCTTTCGGTTGCCCCACCCTGATACCCGCCACCGTGACTCGGTGGGGCAGTTGAAGAGGTAGACAGAAGGGCATCTTTCCTAGGTTGTACCTGGATTGTTAGCACCTCTCCAATACACTGCACAGACAGGCACGAAACAAATCGACATACACTGACAAACTCACAGGCTGAAACACACACGGTTAACAACAAAAAGGCGGGTCACAAAACTCTCAGGTTCCGCATTTCAGGAGGACAAGAAAGGGCATATTCCTGCAGTCACGACCGTAGCGAAAGGGGCAAGAAATTGGCCGACAAGATGCTCGTGAAGGAGTATCGGGTTTGCATGCCACTGACAGTGGAGGAGGTAAGGAGAATTCCGACCCCGGAAGACCAGCTTTCCAAACCTTCGATCACTTCAAACGCATCATGTCCCACGCACTGAAGGGATTAACCCTCTCACCCACCTCTCCCCCATTTACACTCAGACACCGGGCAGTCTGTTCCCTATCGGAGAGGGGGGATTAACCCTCTCACCCACCTCTCCCCCATTTACACACAGACACCGGGCAGTCTGTTCCCTGTCGGAGTGGGGGGGATTAACCCTCTCACCCACCTCTCCCCCATTTACACACAGACACCGGGCAGTCTGTTCCCTGTCGGAGAGGGGGGGATTAACCCTCTCACCCACCTCTCCCCCATTTACACACAGACACCGGGCAGTCTGTTCCCTATCGGAGGGGGGGATTAACCCTCTCACCCACCTCTCCCCATTTACACTCAGACACCGGGCAGTCTGTTCCCTATCGGAGAGGGGGGGATTAACCCTCTCACCCACCTCTCCCCCATTTACACTCAGACACCGGGCAGTCTGTTCCCTATCGGAGAGGGGGGGATTAACCCTCTCACCCACCTCTCCCCATTAACACTCAGACACCGGGGCAGTCTGTTTCCTATCGAGAGGGGGATTAACCCTCTCACCCACCTCTCCCCATTTACACTCAGACACCGGGCCAAAACTCCAGGACTTGATCTCCATAATCCAGGCTGACACTCCCCCGATGTCAGTACTGAGGGAGTGCTGCACTGTCGGAGGGAAATGTATATACTCTAGGACTTGATCTCTATAATCCAGGCCGACACTCTCCGGTCTCAGTACTGAGGGAGTGCTGCACTGTCAGAGGGAGATGTATATACTCTAGGACTTGATCTCCATAATCCAGACCGACACTCCCCCGGTGTCAGTACTGAGGGAGTGCTGCACTGTTGGAGGGAGATGTATATACTCTAGGACTTGATCTCCATAATCCAGGCCGACACTCCCCCGGTGTCAGTACTGAGGGAGTGCTGCACTGTCAGAGGGAGATGTATATACTCTAGGACTTGATCTCCATAATCCAGACAGACACTCCCCCGGTGTCAGTACTGAGGGAGTGCTGCACTGTCAGAGGGAGATGTATATACTCTAGGACTTGATCTCCATAATCCAGACCGACACTCCCCCGGTGTCAGTACTGAGGGAGTGCTGCACTGTCGGAGGGAGATGTATATACTCTCGGACTTGATCTCCATAATCCAGGCCGACACTCCCCCGGTGTCAGTACTGAGGGAGTGCTGCACTGTCAGAGGGAGGTGTATATACTCTAGGACTTGATCTCCATAATCCAGACCGACACTCCCCCGGTGTCAGTACTGAGGGAGTGCTGCACTGTCAGAGGGAGGTGTATATACTCTAGGACTTGATCTCCATAATCCAGACCGACACTCCCTCGGTGTCAGTACTGAGGGAGTGCTGCACTGTCAGAGGGAGATGTATATACTCTAGGACTTGATCTCTATAATCCAGACCGACACTCCCCGGTATCAGTACTGAGGGAGTGCTGCACTGTCGGAGGGAGATGTATATACTCTAGGACTTGATCTCTATAATCCAGGCCGACACTCTCCGGTCTCAGTACTGAGGGAGTGCTGCACTGTCGGAGGGAGATGTATATACTCTAGGACTTGATCTCCATAATCCAGGCTGACACTCCCCCGGTGTCAGTACTGAGGGAGTGCTGCACTGTCGGAGGTGCTGTCCATTGGGATGAACCGTTAAACTGAGGGGCACTGTCTGCCCTCTCGGGTAGCTGTAAAAGGCCCTCTGGCCGCTATTTCATGAAGAGTGGGTGGGGAGTTGTCCCACGTTTCCCTGCGGATGAATACATCACCCTGAATCCACTCATCCTCCTCATTAATGGCTTTGGGATCTTGCTGTGCAAATCACCTCGTAGCTCTGTGTCTCAAAAGGGTGTTTAGTTAATATGTGAATGACATTTTGGAAACACTCGGCGGGCCCCACCTGATCAACAACTGAGGGAGCGAAACTTCAAACCTGTCTAACAACTTTCTCTTTGTGCCTCGTGGCAGTCCAAAAATGGAACACAAACCACCAGCTTAAGAGAAATTTAGATCACTGTCAATATTTACACAAACCCGGCAACACGATTTAAGTATTAACACACTCTCGGGGACTCCCTGCAAATATTATCACACTCCCGGAGTCCCCCCCTGTAAATATTAACACACTCCCGGAGACCTCCCTGTAAATATTAACACACTCCCGGAGACCCCCAAATATTAACACACTCCCGGAGACACCCCTGTAAATATTAACACACTCCCGGAGACCCCCCTGTAAATATTAACACACTCCCGGAGACCCCCCTGTAAATATTAACACACTCCGGAGACCCCCTGTAAATATTAACACACTCCGGAGACCCCTGTAAATATTAACACACTCCCGGAGACCCCCCTGTAAATATTAACACACTCCCGGAGACCCCCTGTAAATATTAACACATTCCCGGAGATCCCCTGTAAATATTAACACACTCCCGGAGACCCCCCTGTAAATATTAACACATTCCCGGAGACCCCCCCTGTAAATATTAACACACTCCGGAGACCCCCCTGTAAATATTAACACACTCCGGAGACCCCCTGTAAATATTAACACATTCCCGGAGACCCCCCTGTAAATATTAACACACTCCCGGAGACCCCCTGTAAATATTAACACATTCCCGGAGACCCCCCTGTAAATATTAACACACTCCCGGAGACCCCCCTGTAAATATTAACACATTCCCGGAGTCCCCCCTGTAAATATTAACACACACCCGGGGACACCCTGTAAATATTAACATACTCCCGGGGACACCCTGTAAATATTAACACACTCCCGGAGACCCCCTGTAAATATTAACACACATCCGGAGACCCCTGTAAATATTAACACAGTCCCGGAGACCTCCCTGTAAATATTAACACACTCCCGGAGACCCCCCCTGTAAATATTAACACACTCCCGGAGACCCCCCCTGTAAATATTAACACACTCCGGAGACCTCCCCTGTAAATATTAACACACTCCCGGGGACCCCCTGTAAATATTAACACACTCCCGGAGACCCCCTTGTAAATATTAACACACTCCCGGAGACCTCCCTGTAAATATTAACACACTCCCGGAGACCCCCCTGTAAATATTAACACACTCCCGGGGATCCCCCTGTAAATATTAACACACTCCCGAGACCCCCCTGTAAATATTAACACACTCCCGGAGACCTCCCTGTAAATATTAACACACTCCCGGGGACCCCCTGTAAATATTAACACACTCCCGGAGACCCCCTGTAAATATTAACACACTCCCGGGGATCCCCCTGTAAATATTAACACACTCCCGGAGACCCCCTGTAAATATTAACACACTCCCGGAGACCCCCCCTGTAAATATTAACACACTCCCGGAGACCCCCTGTAAATATTAACACACTCCCGGAGACCCCCCCTGTAAATATTAACACACTCCCGGAGACCCCTGTAAATATTAACACATTCCGGAGATCCCCTGTAAATATTAACACACTCCCGGAGACCCCCCTGTAAATATTAACACATTCCCGGAGACCCCCCTGTAAATATTAACACACTCCCGGAGACCCCCTGTAAATATTAACACACTCCGGAGACCCCCCTGTAAATATTAACACACACCCGGAGATCCCCTGTAAATATTAACACACTCCCGGAGACCCCCCTGTAAATATTAACACACTCCGGAGACCCCACTGTAAATATTAACACACTCCCGGAGACCCCCCTGTAAATATTAACGCACTCCCGGAGACCCCCTGTAAATATTAACAAACTCCCGGAGACCCCCTGTAAATATTAACACACTCCCGGAGACCCCCCTGTAAATATTAACACACACCCGGAGATCCCCCTGTAAATATTATCACACTCCCGGAGACCCCCTGTAAATATTAACACTCTCCCGGAGACCCCCCCTGTAAATATTAACACACACCCGGAGATCCCCCTGTAAATATTATCACACTCCCGGAGACCCCCTGTAAATATTAACACACTCCCGGAGACCCCCCTGTAAATATTAACACACTCCCGGAGACCCCCTGTAAATATTAACACACTCCCGGAGACCCCCTGTAAATATTAACACACTCCCGGAGACCCCCTGTAAATATTAACACACACCGGAGACCTCCCTGTAAATATTAACACACACCCGGAGACCCCCCCTGTAAATATTAACACACTCCCGGAGACCCCCCTGTAAATATTAACACACTCCCGGAGACCCCCTGTAAATATTAACACACTCCCGGAGTCCCCCTGTAAATATTAACACACTCCCGGAGACCCCCCTGTAAATATTAACTCACTCCCGGAGACCCCCCTGTAAATATTAACACACTTCCGGAGACCCCCCTGTAAATATTAACACACTCCCGGAGAGCCCCCTGTAAATATTAACACACTCCCGGAGACCCCCTGTAAATATTAACACACTCCCGGAGACCCCTGTAAATATTAACACACTCCCGGAGATCCCCCTGTAAATATTAACACACTCCCGGAGACACCCCCTGTAAATATTAACACACTTCCGGAGACCCCCCTGTAAATATTATCACACTCCCGGAGACCCCCCTGTA